>NC_091536.1:16834838-17136612 GCF_042242935.1 Bactrocera oleae | reverse complement strand
TGTCTGTTCGAGCAGATCTTGTGCTGCAGCGCAATGGTTTAAATTCAGCTGTAATATCCTCATTTCCCTAACGCCTTTAACATTTCCAGGTACTTGGGGCAAGTCGTACTCAAAACTGTGTGTGCTCCTTTGCAAAACATGCAACTAGGATCATTGGTGCATGACTTCGCTACATGTCCACCGGCTCCACAACGTGTGCATAGAGACGATCTGTCTATTGGGTTGCAGCATTTGCGTGCCATGTGCCCTAGGTGAAAGCACCTATAGCAACGGGGAATAGGGGAGTATTCCCGGAGGCGGCAGACGGACCACCCTACTTTAATTTTGCCTACTTTAAGCGCAGTCTTGGCATCCTGCGCGCGCAGGCATATGATAGCTATTTGGGTTCCGCTTCGGGTCTTTCGCATACTTTTAATATTAATTTTCCCCAAATTTTGTATTCCGCACTCCTTTTGTAGTGCCTCGCATATCTCTTCGGGTGTAGTTACCTCATCCAAATCCTTGCACATAATCGAGACGTTGTGAGTTTTGGGCTGTATCACGGCCATTTCCCCGACCACTCCCTCTAAAGCGCTTTGGAATGAGTCTGCTCTCTTTTCTGCTTTACTCTTTAATTCTAAAAGCAAGTCTCCTTTCAAAGTTTTCCTAATGTATGTGACACTTGAACCCAATTCTTCTAATCCGCTGTCACTTTATATTTTGCGGAGAATTTCAGCGTATGATACACCATCCTTTTTGGTAAGTATGATGGCGTCTGGCCTCGATCTGATTTTTTTTTCGATCGGTCTTCTCTTCTTAACGACGTCCACCCATGTTTCGCCTCCGCCAGATATAATCGTGGTTTCTCTGGGAATTAATTCCGCAGCCTCGTTGCTGGTGGGTTACGCCGCTTTATTTGTATGGCAGCTATGGATACGCTAAAGTTGTCCGATATGGATAGCAAATGGGTAGCTTCTTGGTGATAAAAGGAAATGTGCAAAATTTCAGGAGCATATTTCAAAAACTGAGGGACTAGTTAGGGGCGTATATACAGGCGGTCAGACGGTAGGATATATTTTTAGTAAATATTAACACCAATGTTTTCTTCTACAAAATTATATGTCAAATTTACCTGCTTTTCGTTGCCACAATCCAATCACAGCGCGCTCTTCGGATAGATAATTTGAATGTTTGTAGCAGGCAAAAGTCATAAACAACCAAATCCAACATGCCAAGCGATGACTGTTTTAGTCCCTAATTAAAGAACTATGTATTGTTTTTTTTTTTGGAGAAAAATCAGGCTTAATGGTACCAACCAGGTATGGCTGAAGGAAGGTAAACTCTGAATCATTTGAAAATTATCGCTTAGAAATATAGAAAATAAAAAAGCCAAACCACAAAAAAAAAAAACGCGCTGTAATAAGAAATATGATCAAAAAGAAAAACGAATAGAATTATTTAAATAAATAATAATTGAATAAAAATAATTTAAAAAGAAGTTAACGTAGCGCGGATTCTATAGAGCTTGTGCTAAACTGATGTTAAGCGGGTCATATATAAAAAAAAATTGTAGTGAAGCTTACCATGTATGCTTTGAAACAACTTAGTAAACAAGAAGTTTTAAAGTAAGTGGTCCGGGTTGTTATCAAGCATAAAAGGCCACCAATCGTTTATGTTCATCTCATAGAAAGATGTCATATATTTTTATGGCATGCTTTTCTTTGAGCGCATTTATTTTAGAGCATATAAATGTGCTGCTTCTAATGCATATATCATAAATGCGTTATTTTAAGAAACTTACTATATATACTCGTACCAGCCCTTATACAAGTATGTATGCCTTTTCATGTGCCATCAATGAAAAGTTATATGCCTGCATTGCATTGGCGCCTTTTTCCGGCCATATGACTGTCGCTCCTGGTATGCGCCAGTTCACTTGTTTTATTGCTGCAACTGGCACCTGTGTGCAAGTGCCACACACACATACACACATCCTTTCAATAGGCGTCATTAAATAAGGGTGCATTTCTTGACTTTATGCTCATAAGAATTCATGTATTTTGCTTGCAATCCCTTATTTCCTCGTAACAGCCGGCTTTTGTTTATGTTGTTGCAACCTTGATGGCATATACACACGTATGTATTTACATATTTATGCATTATTCACCTGTTCGCCTGTGAAACGGTTTCCCTTACAATTTTTCTTCAGACGTACTTCGTTCGCACAACCTACACTTATCAGCATCTTTGTGTATGTGCGTGTGTTTATGTGTGAGCGCGTGTGAACGCATTTCCTTTGTTGCCACAACTCTTGGTAACTGCACAACAATGGCAGAGTCGCGCGCCGCATTCGGTTTATCTTTCACAGATGTACATATACATATATACGTCTATACATGAGGGCATATAGAGGATACTTGATGCGTTCTCGCTGTTGCCGCGCCGCCTGCAAACACTTCACTTGCACAATTCTTTGGCTTCACATTGTACTTGTATTCAACGGTGTTCGCCGACAAGATTCCTTACATGTGCCGGCTTGTCTTACTGTCTTATTGTGCGATTGCATTCACTTCACTTGTTTGCCTTTGCTTTGCGCGTCTGCTTGCGCACACTCGTCTCTTTGTGTGTGTGTGTGTGTGTGTATGTGGCTTGCTTACATTTTCGGCTCAATTGCGGCTTTTGCAATGACGCGTTTATTTGCCACCACCGGCCGCTCTCTTACCGCTGTTGCTTACTTTTTATTGTTGTTGTTGCACAGCTGCGACTGCAGGTGTCTGCTGACTTCACATTAGCCTTAGTCTATTGTTTACACTCTCGAAACAGATGATTTTCAGAAGTTTTATCTATAGTGCCGCCAGTTGGCTGTGAGTTGTGTTGCGATTGCATTGCGGTAAAACAAAAACAAAAGCGACAATTGCTGTGTTGCCACCAGTTAATGCTGTAATTAAAATTCAAATTGTATTTACTCACAAACACAGTAAATGTTTAGATATTAGACAGTATTGTTCGAACGGCTTTGCGCATCGCTTTAGCAAAGAATTTATGCGCTTTGCTTTATACGAATCGTAGTAGACAACGCGTTCCAACTGGTTTCCGAATAGGTAATTAACGCATATACTGCGAGAAGACACAATCGCGTGCCAAAAACATTCTCAGTACATATAAAGTCTGGCGATTGTGTTTATCATTTGAAGGTTCTAACTAATTTCTTAGTTAATAAAAATTTGTGTAAGCCGGCTCGGGTCATTATACTGTTAAAACTTCACATAGGTCATATTTTTAAATCAGCATGGGGCTATTATGTTCCAGCACAATTCGGCCATATGCAAAATAATCAGTTATCTTACCAATTTCTATTCAGAGTTCATTCTGACTCTCTTCAAATAGCTACAAATGCTTTACATTTAAGTTTATAACTTTCATTGTGACGTAGAAATAGAACAGACATTCTATTTTTATTTTAATCCGATTGTTTTATTCCAAATATGTGTATGATTCAACACTGGATGATACGAAAGAACAAGTTGTTTTCGATATACACACATATTATATACAAGTATCATTGAGAGAGAGAGAGAGAGACGAAATGAACGCGCGATTATTAAATGTATTAAAATTGTATCTGTCAAGCCGCTCAACCGATTTGAACAAAATTTGGTGCACAGTAGTCATATGCTATTTTATAAAAGTGATGAGAAAATAAACAAAATCTGCTGTCAAAACCACTCCTATCTATCTATCACATATAATATCTATGTAAATTTCATCAGCTCATTTATTATTTAAGTGGAATGTTGAAGCTTTTAGATACTAGTTGCAAGTAATAGCGACATAACTTGTACTTATAAAATCGAAAGTTCTTGCAAATTTGACTGGAATCAGTCGATAACTGTAAGTTTTACAACGAGATATCTTTCCATTCGGTCACACCACCTCACAACGAGTTTTTTAAACAATTACTCAGATACTTGATTGAAAACAGTTGTCCAGTTATTCTCGATATAATATTAAAATCAGTTCGAAAATTCGCTAACCTCCGGATCGATATATGTATGTACATTTCTCTTGTTTCTCTGTAGGCGGCAGGCGTCCATAAATTTAAACAGAAGTCTCAGTATCGCTGAAATTCATTTGTACAGTTTGTTTGTGAGAGCATTTGCTAAAAAGTTGTGTCATCCTTATTTTTTGATGCACTGTTTATTATTTATCACAGAGAATTTACTATTGTTTTGAATTGGGAGAGCAGATAATAGCACATAGTTTCTTATTTAAGTCTCGTATACATACCTACTATACTTACATATAATTCGTTGTAAGCCGATTAATTTACGAAACGCTTTGAGTAGCTCAGCTGCTTTTTAATTCTATCAGAAATTCAGATTATTAAATTTATATCTCTTGAGAAGTTTTATGTCGCTTAGGTGTAAAAAATAGTTTAATTTTTTATTTCCATATTTTATTATTATTATTATTATTATTTCGAATCAATATCATAATTCTGAAAACAAAAAGTTATGTATTACTATCTTATTTGCTTGGTTTTCATGCTGACGTGCCTCCTCTATTTTATTCTATTTGCACAACTAACGATTGTCTGCATGAAATCAGCAAAAATTAAGTGTTCTACCGGCACATGCAGACGCAAAACTCTTCGGCCACCACTTGCCAATGCTTTTTTCTGCTTTTCTCTTTCATTTTCCCTCCACGCCATACAATTTAACCACCATGCAAAACCAGTCTGTCCGTCCTTTCATGCTCCAAACAACATCTTCATTTATTCAAGAATTAGTTGCTCAAAAGTTTTTGCTTGCAGTCGCATGGTTAGCCGCTGCCGTTGAATGAATGGCTGGGTGGTGGGTCGGTTGGTTGGTGAATCAGACCGTTGTTCGCTCGTTAGTCCATCTATGCGCGCTGCCAGTCACTTTATTGTTTATACATTTGTCTGTGCTCCGGTTTTTGCGGTGAGTTTGGTAAATTCTGAGCCAAGATAATCAACTTTCAAATCTTTCACGCAAACAATACATTTACAAAGCACATGCATACATGTAAATGAGCTACATTTAGCAACACCCAATACCATTTCCTACTCTTGTGTTCACACAGCCAGGCCTTAGCTAAGTTTTTCCTCCAATATTGGTTGAGATGGCGAAGTGGCAGCATTGCCAAAACAAAGCTACGAGTATAAAGCATTGTTATTGTGGCTAGTATTTGTATGTTACCAATTCTATTGACCGCCAATGCAGGCACATTCTACAGCCGAGATTTTAGTTCCAACCCACCCTAGCAATTTCTTTGATTGTACGCCTGCTGCTGGCACACAGCACAGTTAAAGCATCTTTGGAAATTGCTAGCAGTAATTGAATTTCAAAGTTCGGCACAATTGCAAATCGTTTCGGTTTATTGAATTTGTATGTGTTTTTATATGCTCAATGAACGAATTTTAGACTTGATTTTAAATTTGGGTTACGGTTGAAGATATTACAAATTGATTCAATGTTTTATTGATGCTTACGAATCAACTTCAAACGTTGTTCATGCAAATTTAATAAACCATATTTATGTTGGTTCTCTTTTTCTTTTCAGGTGAGTACTCACTCGATGTTGTGGTCAAGTCGATCGATTTGAATAATTTTTGCGGAGTACATTTTTTTCGAATTAAAGTAAATCGCTTTAAGTGTCTAAATGTAAGTATTTATTTGAAATTTAAAACATCGTAATAAAGTTCAGTATTAAATAGAAAAAATGCTGTTAGTTCTAGAACTTGTATTGTTGAGCCACACTTTTTATTGATATACTATTTAAAAAAAACCCTTGTGGCTTTCTTGTTTGGTGGGATTTTCTGGCTCTGCTTCATAAATAGTTCTCTTTGAGTGCTGATTGCATTGTGTCCAAAATATCGGCTTTTTTACGACACATATCCATGTCCCAAACTCCACCCTAGCTCATTAGGTAATATTCTCTGACCATAAACAAACCGCTACGGGGTTTCAGATCACTAGATGTGTATGATAGATTCATCGAGTTGTTAATTTAAATTAGCAAAAAATTATGCTTAGATTTTCCGATAATCGTACTGCTTCTGCATTGACTTTGGAAATGATGCAATATTTTTCAGGGTTCTTTAAACGTAAAGCGATTGATTTGTTTTTTTATGAATTCTGAGCAGAGCATCAAAAACATAATTGAATTAGCATCTTTTTTTATTTTGTAATCCCGAATTCGGTTTTAAAACACAAAAAAAAATATTTTACTCCGCTATGGATTAAAAAGAAAAAATAGATTCGCGTTTGCGTACTTCATTCAAATTAAAAAATAAAGTTTAAAATTTTCAATTTTTAATTCCAACATCCCTTTTTAAAAAATTATTTAAAAAATTAAAATATAATCTTTAACTCAAAATTTTGGAATTAAAAAATATAGACTCTCATTGGTTCTTTCTTACTCTCTAAGTCTTTCTCTCACATACAGTAAAAGTCATTATATGAGCATCAAAAGTTTCCGATTAAACATTAAATCTGCAGAAAAGAAACTGGAGTGTAATCATAACAAATTTATTACAAAACCGAGTATTTAAAAACTTTCTTCTAACATTGTATCTGTTTTTTGTACTTGTTAGAAAAACTAATGACATTAAACACAGAATATGCTCATAAATATTGACTTAATCTTTGCAAGCCATTGGAAGCTCATGCGAATGTATGTAAAGTAGTTATATTATTATAAACACATTTTTTTGAATTTTTTGGTTTACTTTTAGATAGGTTTTTGTTCCCGTCAAAAACATAACTCAGAAAAAGCTACAAATACATGTTATAAAATTGCCCACCCTCTCGTTGATCGCTTAACCAGCACACATTTAACAAATAACCCACTCATTTGCAAACTGTGAAAAATCAAAGTACTGCACACAAATAAACTTCAGTGCCACACACTTATGTACATACAAGTATATTCTTACAGCATTAAAAACTTTTAAATTAGTGAAGATTAATCGCTGCTCCTTAAGTTTTAGCACTCCGCCAAACAACTTCTTCGCCAAGTCCCAATTGACTGCGGCAGACCAAAAAGTAAACACTTCCAAACTATGTAGCCGTAATGAAAATAGAACAACAACGAAGAAGTTCGTTCGCTGTTGCCAAACATTATAGTCACCTAGCTGAAGCCATGTGGGGGAATGTTTTAAGAGGCCAATCAGCTGGTCACAAATAAAGAAACGAAAATAAATTTCTTTCCAAAAAGTGAGGAAATTTTGTTCAGCAAAAGTATGGATGGGTGGAGGCGTGAACGGGTGTTCGATTGTACTCGTATGTGCGATTGTTAAGCGAAAAGCAACCATGTTATACACACAGATGCGGATAGCTCGATACTAGTGAAATGAAAACTCAACTGGGGAGTACCTTTGATTTACTGACTCGTTGCTGGGAAGCTGGTAGCACAAACAACTATTAGCATTCAAATGAATATATATGCGCGACCTAATGTGCTCAAGTAGTATCAGTGTATTTGTAGTTAGTTTTGTATATGGCGCGAAGAACGCAACCCAGAATCGTCATTAAAAGTCATGAGAAGAAAGTGTTGCTGTGTCTGGTGCACAAACTTTCGTTGTTGTTTTACGCTACTTTTACGGCGTTCTTCTTCTTCTTTTATGCGAGCTTCAAAGCTAAAAGAAGTTCATATAAACATAGATAGTAAAAGTGTGTGTATATCGCCGACTTTTGACTGTGATTTCTTCATGCTGATGATCGACTCAAAGACGCGTAGAAATTACATACGCACCAATGACCTCTCCAAATGCAAAAACAACAAAAACAATAAAGAAAAATTAACTTCACAATCGTTTCTTTTTCTGCTACTAGTCGATTTTACACACTTCTCTTATTTAATTCCCAGTCGAGTGGTGCCTCCATCGCTTTGTGAGTGGCCTTAACCCATAAGTCTGTGGCATTATATCCATAGAAGGCAAGTAAGCCTTAACTATTTCTGCAGCTAAAGTGTGAAAAGTGGTATTTTCAATCGTTTCTTCTTTGATAAAAATATTCTAGTATTACTGCCATATTCTCTTCAGAGAAAAAAATAGTTTTTTTCCATTGCTTCGTACACGAATCGCGCTTCATTTATCACGTTGAGCCATGTCGGTCGCTGTAAAAACTATGTCCAGCTCAAAAGATCGCTTCAACAAACACTCACAAACATATAAATGTATATTTAATTTCTTTTCCACACACTCACACACACACTAACCGAGACGTCGTGCGGCGTGTGTAAGCGGTTGCCACTATGAGTGATAGTCGAAAAAGAAAAGATTTGTAATGGTCATAGAATGAAAAGAAAGCGGCGCATGGGAAAAAAGTGTTTAAAGCTTTAATTGTTTTCAGCGAAGATTAATTAATCTTTTATACCAAAAAATAAGTCTACAAAGATGAATTATGTGCAAATATAAAGCGTATAATTTTAATTTGAGCAACTAAAAACCCAAAAGCGAAGCTTGAAAATGTGAAGAAAGCGTAAAAATCGATGTAATGGAATTCTGTGTGACTATAACTTAAGATTTTAATTTTTACGATTAATTTTGTGAATTTTCGAAAACGATTAACAGTAAAGTTTAAAGCATTAAATGGTATTTCGCAACAGAATTAAATGCTTACAAAACATTTTATTACAATACTAATACATTAACAAAAATTCTGGGGACTAGAGAAAATTCTATAATGAAAATATTGAGTTTTTGACACTTCCTGTAAGTTTCGAACAAATATTGAGCTTTGTCTATAAAAGCTCAGTTTTTATTTTCAGATCGAAACTATCAGAAGGTATAAGAAGAAGAAGAGATTATAGAACATCTTCTATGCGAATGCAAGGCTTTCCATAGGAAAAGAGTCGCAACTATTCGGCGAGGGTTTCTTGACGACTTCTCGGAGCTTGCACAGACAAAAGATTTTGTACTGATGAACTTAATTAAGAACACAGGGTGGTTCCAAACGGACGTAATGGAGTGGGGTGATTTTAGTCCGGTGGTGGACATCCACTCTACCTACCTACCCAGTTTCAGATGCAATATGATTACTGATATGATTGCTGATAAGCTTCAGTTTAATTTCGTTTCAATAAAATATGATCCAGTTCTAATAGAAATCTGGTAGTTAATATACTACTGAGAATATTTTGACTGTAGCGCCATCTATTCGATTTTCGAAACACGCATTGCATTTGTTGTATGTGCATAGACTTGCCATAACTTATAAAATAGCTTTTACGTTGAATTATTTGCTAACTCACTTCACTTGGTATTTATGTTATATACCTTATGCTCTTTTCTTTCTTTTAAATTTCTGAAGTGTGAGATTTTAGCTTAAATGCTTCGGATATTTTTTATCTTTAAAATTTTTTAAGGTCTTCATTGCTAAGTGAGTTAGATTAAAACTACTCTGCATTAAACATTTTTCAATATAGAATATCCACAGCTAACCTCTGTTTAAGAAGCAGATGTCCTTTCGTGTCGCACGAGGATCCTTTGGTTAAACAATTTCTCATTTTACACCGTTGTATTAAATTTACGAGTATATGTTAAACACTTGTTACAAATGTATGTAACTAATGAATATTAAAACAATGTTTGCTACCACAAAAACTAAACATTTCATTAAATGCACAGAATATTTAATGAATTTTACTTGTATAAGGGGGAAAACACGTAACGGAATCACTCACTGCTGCAATTGTTGCACCAAAGCCAATTTGGCCAAAAACCAACTGTTGGCTTAATGGCTGAAGGGTGGTGGGTTATAGAGTCTCAAAGCACATTTATTGTGTCACAATGGCGCACAGGTACTAAAAGCGCACACACACGTTCACACAGACACACATACCAACGCATATATACTTCTGCGGTTTAACATTCAGCTGGAATGTGATATGTAAATTATTTAGATTAAAAATTACACAAAAAAAAATGGAAATGCGGGTACACGTGCGTACAAAATAACAACAACAAAAACAACTACTACAATAGCAACATAAGGGTTTCAAGGCAAACGACATTGCATATTTCCCAAGTGGCCTGCGACAAGGTGCGCCTCGACAACAATTTCCATTAACAAAAACAAAGCTATTAAAACAACAAATGCGTGCGTGTACATATGTATGTACAAACATTTATATTCATGTGCATAAACTATGTTACTTATGTTAGCATACTTAATAAAAAAATGCGAGAACACTAACAACGGCGCTTATGTCCGCCAAACAAATTACAAATATATGCGTTACAACAACAATTAATTTTTTGTTTGTTGTTGTTGTTTACCTACGCGCGTATGCATACAGCATGTTCGGCGGAGTTCCCTACGGCGGCTACGCCCAACGAAATCGCTGTCGCCTTCCGCACCAACAAAATGGAAAACGCCAAAGCCGAGTAGAAAATTAAATTGAGAAACGTGGCAGCGTCCTAACCACAACAACTAACCGTGCGCGGAGTGATCGAATGGCTGCAACCGACCAAACGAGCAAACGAAAAAAAGAAACACACGGGATACAGCAGCAAAAAGGCTGCAGCCAGCGACGTGAGTTGCTATCAAAACCGCGGCATTGTTGGCAAATTTATTTAGCTGCCGCTTGTATTCCCACAACGTATGTTGCCGTCGCACCGCTAGATACATAGGCTGCCTGTGGCTGTAGCGGTTGGTGGCAGCAACAAGAGTCGTACGCATTTGCTTTGCGTCGTGTTGCATGTGTCGTACTGCTTGTTGGCAACAAATATTGCCGCACGCGCACGCACACACACTGTTTTCATCGTCCCTTGCCGCAGCAGCTGCTACTGCTAGACTGTCAACCACGGAGCTGGCGCACTAAGCTAATTTTCATGTTGTTGCAACAATGCGTAACATGAGCAACTTAGCGCCTTTGTACATGCGGACACACATACAGCCGCGCATATACTAACGCACAATGATTTCATCACTGGTTGGACACGTCTGTCACTTGCATGACCAAAATCAATGAGGCGTCATGTGTTGCTGCGCCTAAATGCCACAGCAGCAACTTAGGACAATTCAGCAGCTAGGCTACGTAGCAGCATACACACTGGCATGTGGCATGTGGCGTTTACCATGTGGCATGCAGTAGGCAACGCATGTAACACTTGTACTTATGTATGTATGTGCGTATGTTTGGTGTACATCAAAAGGGGTTTGCTAAGTGATCCAACGCGTTGGCCCTGGCACGCAGGCGCAAATTGCTCGTTAGCCTGCCCGTTGTGCCACTGCTGAAATGTGGCTCACATCTTCCACGCCATCAAAGTGGGATTTGTCAACACGCGGCTCATAGTTCCTTTCATTTCTGTCATGTTGAATGTGCTTTTAATTGTCGAGGGGCGGCGCTCTCGGAGACTCAGGCGCATACGAGAAGCGTCGAGTGCAGAGGCGCACAACTCGTAATCAGTTATTTCTGTTGATTGATATGTCTGTGCAGCGCTTGGTTGGATAGTTGGTTATGTCCGTTATGGTTCGAAGGTGTGCAAACGCGAAATGAGGGGACTAATTTGAGTGATTTGTCAAAAGCAGCTGTACGCGTCTCCCAACTATACGGCAGATTAATAGACAGGATTTTACTGAAAATCAGTGCATTTCGTTAGCTTATGCAATTGTTGTTTGTTTGGAAGGTTGTGAAATGGTTGAGAGACAAGAAGGATAATTAAAGGCGGTGTGACTAAAAGCTTAACGTTGTTTTTGGGTTTAAGTTTCATGCGAAGATGTTACTTCTTCAATGGTGTTTTTTGGTGAACAAAATCTCATCCGCATGTTGGTTGTCATCATAAAAAAAAATACTTTTAGATCTATCGTCTTGCTCTCAGACCGTATGCATTTAGCAGGTGACAGGCATAGAGTAGAACGCAAGAGATCATCGCGCCGCTATCATGGGGTTCTCACTCGACACTGTGTACTTGTCATTTATGCGATACGGTTAAAAAATTTTACCCGATGCTAGCTGTCAAAGTTGTATGGAGCAGGGTGAGGTGGAAACATCCAGGCACTTTTCCTCCACTGTCCGGCTTTTGCAAGACTGAGGCTAGAACATCTCGCGAATTATACCTTCGGTGGACCAGAAGACTAAGTGAGACGGATATTAGCCATGATTAATGACTTTTTCCTGCCTAAAATAAAGCATGTTGATGCGGAAGACCTTTGGCTCCAACACGACGGCGTTTAATGCCATACAGCCAAAAAAAAAATTCAGTTATTGAAGGAAACTTTTGGTGAGCGCATTATCTCGCGTCGTGCCCTCCGAGGTCATGCGCTTTAACACCGCTCGCTGCACTATTTTTGGTGGGGTTTTGTAAAGTCGCTTATCTACGCAGATATGCTCGAGACAATTGACGTCTTGGAAGAGAATATTCAGCGCGTTTTGCTGAAATAGGGCGCTGATTGTTGCAAACACTGGTTGAAAATTGGCTGAGGCAGGAAATTTATTCGAGGAAGGCGCGCCGTCACTTGCCCGAAATCATTTTTAAAACACAATCGCAAACCCCTATTTTTATATTTTAGTTAAATTCTTGTTTATAACAATAAATTATATCAGATTAATTTCTTTTTGAAAACCGCATGTCTTAAAAAACACCCTTTAGATGTGGTAATCGACGCAGTAATGTATTAGCAAAATGCTATTGGCTAACAGTTAAAGCATTTTTTATTTCAGCTTCGATCAATGAATGTTTTTACTCCTTCATTTATTTAGAAGTTCTCTTAAAGATCGAATCTCGAATCTCGTTTAAATTTGTTTCAATAACTCCAAGCATTTGTCTGTTACACCGATACATTAACGCTTATGCTTTCATGCCAAATTGTTTCATGGCTTACAAATTTACTCCCCGATTGGCTCAACATTGCTTTTCGCGGTTTTATCAAAAATTTAAACTACTTTCCTTTAGCAAAAAAGTTTGAAATTCAATTGTATTCTCTGCAGACGCTAGGGTCCCCATTGTTCGTATATCTTTGGCATTTTTGTTTTGATCTTATAACAAAATAATGCGATGTTTATGTCATGACATAACAATTATGATGGTCTCTACCCGCTCTATCTCAATTATAAATTCTTGATTGTAAAATGTTCGATAGTTGGCGTTTTCCATAACGTGATGACCTCAAAGAATTTCTAGTGATTTTCTTGATACCAAAAAATTTTTGACATGGAAATTAGCCACTTTAATTCTTAAGAAATGAAGCTAAATTAAAATGGCTTTACTAGATTTTTTTTTTTTGGTCTTGAATAGATTTGTTAAATGTTATATTTTTTCTGTAAGACCCTTCAATAATATATTAAAGCAAATTTTATCTGTATTTTTTATGTTTATATTGGCATCACACTAAAGCGATCGCTATGTTATTGCACTAAACCTGAGGAAAACAAAGTACCCTCCACTGACTTCAGGAAGTCACAAATCTATACTTGTGGTTATAGTCACAGCAACAATCGCGCGTCAGTTACTGATTCGACGATTTGCCAACAATTGCAGCAAACCGCATAATATTCGAGTACCACAGCAAGTACCGTTGTATTGTAGATACAGGCAACTTCGTATACTACATTGCCATACTGCGAATTGATAAACCGCAAATCCAAGGCTTCCGTAACCGCATTTACCTACATGCTGTGCGCTGTGGCTGAGCTTCCTTCGCAATGGCAATAAACAGATACTTACTTTACAATAATACAAGGCAATTGCAACAACAACGTTGCATGCTATTGAGGGCATAAGCTGCTATGGCAGTATGTATAACAAAGCGCATGTGTTTATATGTGAATAAAGTCGAGTATACATGTAGTTTACACACCCAAACAGATCTGGCAAGTGCAGTTTATTTTGTTTTTGTTGTTTGTTTTTATTAAAAGTTTACACTGTTACGTGGGCAGCAGGTGCGGTGTGTGCGTCGCACCAGTTATTCGGGCTAGTTTTGCAACACAAAATGACATTCGATTTCTAGACGGCAACATATGCTTGTGTGTGCATGTGTATGTGCATGCGTGAGTGTGTGTCCGGTATTGTTCTCTAACTGCTAAGCTGTAGCGTAGCTGCTCTTAAAACCAGCGACTGACTGACAAATCTACGATGGTCGATCATAGGGAAATGCTGTACTTCTGTGGTTGCAGGTAAAGGCAATCAGTTATGACATTTCTTCAACTTTTTTTGCGGTTGAAATTTTAGCTTTTTGCCACGTAAGTTCGTAGTTGGCGCTTTTATTGTTTGTGCAGCTCCTCTCGAACCTAACTTGCCATGCAAATATTTGTCTGTATGTAGATATGTATGTATGAGGAAAGGTGCACCTTCATGTGCACAAAGCTTGTCCTGCAATTTACTGTTTGCTATTGTCATTGCGGTAGAAATTTGAGTTAACAATCACATATCAATATATAAATTATATATGTGTTTGTGTATTACCACAAACTATTTACATACGTATGTGTTTATGCGGTTAACATAGTTGAATACACAGAAGTACATGCAACATTTACAAATATTGTTTTCTCTAACTTTTGAGACATATTTATATAATACTCCGCTAACAAATCCGATATGCAGCGAAAGTGTGCTATTACTCAGGCTTACTGCCAGCGAGAAGAGGTTTTGAATTTACAGCGAAGCGATTTGCGCTGATCAATAAATATGTGGCAATAAGTTGTGAGAGAGGTCTGCTATAATGAAGACAAAAGTATATACATATATAACATATACATAATATACATATGAGACAGAGCAAGCTCAAAAATATATTAAGCGAGATATCGGCTCTTTTTTAACGGCGTTAATAACGCTGATTTGTGCATAAATTGTGTTTGAAAAGAACATTATTTTAGCTCATGATAGACAACAGAGAAAAAGTGTTACACAAAATAGTGCAATATATATATGCCAAATTTTTTGTAGATATCTCATCAAATGAAAAAACTTTCCATACAAGCACTGGATTTTGATCGTTCAGTTTGTATGGCGCTATATGCTATATTGGTCCGACATCGGCTATTCCGACAAAGCAGCAGCTTGTTGGAGAGTAAAGAACGTGCGCAAAATTTCAGATCGATATCTCAAGAAGACGGACAGGCGGCGTTGGCTAAATCGACTCAGCTTGTCATGCTGATCATTTATATATATATTTTTATAGGGTCTCCCACGACTCCTTCTGGGAGTTACAAACGTCGTGGTAAACTTGATATACCGTGTTCAGGGTGTAATAACAATAATTTTAATAGGTTCAAAGCTTTCACAAAACCCTTGACTTATATCAAAACTTATGACCGACCACCTGGCTGCTTTTCTTACCTAATTTTCAAAGCATTTCGTACGTCACTGACAGCTAAACGAACAACACTGTGCGCCTTACAATCTCTAGAAGACTCACTCACTTATATAATTTTTTAAATCCATTATGATTTCCTGCTAATTTTTTAACATGCTAAGTCTACTACGCACAACACACAACAACAATGGTAGAGGTAAAATTATTTACGCCCTTTTGATTTCTCAAAACTCGCAGCAGCTTTCCGTCAGTGACTTGCATTTCACTCGTACATGCCGTACTTGCCGCATTCTTGCTTGCCACAACGTGCTGCAGCGATCATATTGCAGCTGAACTGCATGCCAGCACTGCATCGTATATTTTTGTGGCAGCAACAACAACGCCGTCGACATCAATGTTCGTTAACTCAGCTGGCTATGTGGCAATTGCCTTTACATTTCCTATGCTTTATGCAAGTTTTTACTTCGTCGTCGTTGTTGTTGTTGTGAAAATGCAAATTAAATAAAACGACTATAGAACTATATACAACATTAGCTGGTATAGAAGGCGATACACCAAATGGAAAACAGCTGAAACAAAGCGTACGAAACGACAGCAACAGCTGCGCAATTGAACCACCGCGCACACTCAGCGACGGACAGTGGCGCGGCTTTGTTACATTGAACTTTTGAACTAGTTTCACTTTGAAGGTTTTTTAGCAAGAGCAACACCGCCAAAAGACACGTCAGTCCGACGTTACTTAGCCGGCTATATAATTTTCGACACGCTCCCCCGCCTTTACACAGTTTCACTATGAGGCACATAGTGAGGCGAATGCACGCTTGTATTGTTTCTAACCGCTTCTCAACGTCAAACTCATTATGTGCTGCTGATATATGTATGTATGTACATTGCAGTATGTACCTACATAATATACATAGGTGTATATATATTTACTACAACAAATGGAGTAAATTGGACTTTTCCCGCACTCACTGCTTACTTTTCTTTTATTGTTGATATCTTATTGTTTTTGTTATATTTTGTATTCTTCTTGCTTCTTTCTTTTCAATGCTGTCTATAGTTCAGATCTTTGCTGTAGATCGGCGAGCACGCATAAGTTGTGCATATGTAGGAAAGTCTGCATCGCCGTCTTAAATTACATTAATGATAGATCTACTTGCATTTATTTGCTTGTTTGCATTCGAATTGAAAGTTGAACTTTCAAATTCATGCTTTTCTAGCATTCAGAAAAAATAATTAGATAATCGCGTGTGTAGCAGCATTTCCAAATCGCGCAAATAAACGAACAGTTGGCATTGCATATGTTTAAGGCTGTCTATAAGTATCTACAGTGAGAGCCCGTTCTGTAATTTCCTCAAAACTCGTTTCTAATGCAAATTACAGCTCAATTATGCTGCTAAACACATTGCTGACTTGCACTGCTCAGTTTACTGGGTCACACGAAAAAAAGCAAACTCTCTTCGCAGATATCTAAATTTACTGAAAAGCACACAATATTAATAACCTAAAATTTTGTTTGAGTAAAAAGAAGGACGTTGGAGTTTTCAATAATAATCTTAATAAACATATTTGTATACTCAAAACAGTATTAGAATGCAATGAATTTTGTAACACACAGCAGGAAGACCCTATTAAAAATATATGTAAATGATCAGCATGACGAGCTGAGTCGTTTTAGCCATGACCGTCTGCATGTATATGCGACACTACAGCATATAGCTGCCATTCAAACTGAACGATCACAATCGAGTTCTTGTATGGAGAACTTGTTTATTTGGCCAAGAATATTCAGGAAATTTAGCACGACTATTTCGCTAAGGCATCGGTCCGAACTCCAAAAAAAAAATTTTCCGATCGAAGCACTATAGCTTATAGCTGCCATACAAACTGACCGATCAAACTCAAGTCCTTGTATGGAAAATTATTTTATTAGTCAAGGTATTTTCACAAAATTTGACATAAATCATTATCTAAATTATTATCCGATACGATATCTTAATTCTTACATTGAAAACTTGCACCTGTGACGGCTATTATAGCTGCGGAGTAGTCAAAGTTAACGTTTTTATCGGTCATTTCCATCCTTCAAACCTAACCTTAAAAATGCTACAAAATTTCATAAACTTATACGTGACTTAAAGAGTGTAAGCGTTGGACGAATGTATTATTTAAAATCTGCATTGGCTGTCGCCAAACGAACTGAAATTATGAAATTTTGCAATATTCAACTTATGTGTGCCCTACATAATAAAATAATGAAAATTGAAATGTTAAATAAATAAAATAATTCACAACAACAAGCATTCGGTCTGTATTGTAATTTGGTGTGATCCCTAAGAAACCTTCATATATAAATATATAATAGTTGTCTTCGATTCGTGATTTCTTTGCTCGCTTCTGCTCTCTTGTCCAAAAAATTACATGTAACACAGCAACAAATTTATGGTGTTGAATTCGTGCAAGTGAGTAATCGGATATCTCATTTAAGTGGTATAACCGCTAGTTTCAATGCTACTAAGTTTTCTTTTGCATATTTTAGATCAATTTTACTATTGTTAATGGTTATATGATTAATGGAAATACAAACTTCTTTTATTTTTTTGTATTTCTAAATCTTAACACTTGAAATCACTCAGAGTAATTTATAGAAACCTACAATAAAGAGTTACAGCAACATTTTTTAACCCGAAAAAAAAAATGTCTCCACTAAAAAATAATCATAACATTACTGCGTATGCGTCCGAAGACATGTTAGCGCAGGGTTGCACCTCAAGTGCTGCCCGTTTGTTTGAGCACATGGTATGATTTGTTCGATTCGATACTCCCCAAACCTTGACGAAGTAAACTATTTTATGGCCAAATTTCAGAGTACCTTGTTTAGAAGTGACTACGTAAATATACTGAAACTGTTGAATTATTTTTTTTTTTTTTTTTGATTTTTCAAGCATTCAAGCAATTATTCCAATTGCATAGTCAGCTGATATTTCTTGTACGATATATTTTGATCTTAACAAAATTTTGTGATGATTGGGGGCATATTATATTAATAGCTGTCTTGTATTTGCCCAAAGTTACAGAATGATGCTGAATCGAATGATCTCCACCAGCTGTGCAATTACGTTGGTCTCTTGTTCTAATTTATCCTCTAACACATACGCCAATAACCTTTTTGTAACTGCTTGGTTTCGAGCAGTGATTAGGCCTTATGTCATAGTTAAAAAATTATATATTAATTCAAGTCATAAATAGTTAATATCTGCAAATTAATACGTTTTTTCATATTTATGTTAGTTAATATTATGTTTGGTATTGTCACTTATGTCAGATATTTGACTATTGAGCAATTGAAAGTAGAAATACTTCCATAAAATCTGTAAAACAAAACTTGGTAGCATTGCTACCCTGCACTTTAAATTTTTGATAAGCGATCAACGCTCGTAGATACCGCACAGAAAGAGGCGAATCGAAGAGAACTAATACTTGCCTTCATATGGTTTGTATAAAAGTTCATATTGGAATTTGTAACAAATATTTTTTTTTATAACAATTTAAATATTGACAGTAATTAGCTACACCAATATACTGGAAAACTTAATATTTAAAAAGATTTGAGCACACATATGTAGCTTTAGCCAGCAGCAGAAACCTAGCAAGTTTAATAAAAACTCATTTTCGCTTTTAAGTAGGCAATAAAACCATTTTAATTGTAGCAATTGAGGTGTTAACTATTACTTTCGATGCGATTTTTAGCTTATTTCATTTAATTCGTTAAGATCGAAGGATTTACATTTGTAGATTTAAATTTTTTTTATATACATGCATATAAATATATTTATATATTTCCTTCTGTTTTATAAAATTTGAATGCATATTATTGAGAGATCTTCTAGGCAGTAGCACGAACTCAGGTCTCTTTAAGCTTGCAATCGTTTCTAATAAATTTGAAAAATTAGTTAAGCATACATTCAGGCGCTGAAACGTTAATTTTTAAAATTTTTTGTTAAGTTTTCTTTTTAAATTTTGTATTTGACAACTGCATGCTTCCGCATTTTAATGTTAAAATATTTATAAATGTTGCGGATTACAACTTGTGGCTTCTAGTTGGTTAAAAGGAAGGAAGTTATAATTGTACATACAAGCACAATACTTCCCAATTAATATTTAATTAGTTTTAATAACCGAAAATTTGGCAGCGCATTGATACTACAATATACAGACACATACATAGTAATAAATATGCACTAACGCTTCCAAATATTGCTGATTCATCATGATTTTCTAATCGACTACGAAACTCATTAATATTAAATTAAATGCACACGAGCAAGAAAATATAATACCAATAAAGAAATTATGCAAATAACGGTTTCTTAGTACATAACTATGGGTACAAAATACATTTAATAGATTTATAGTTGCATTATGTGTACCAGAGGGACACCATATCAAGCTGCAAACTGTTTTCTTAATATTTCAACTCATACTCAACCTCGCACAGCCCGATTCAGCTCGTTAATGGATTTTGTAATTTTATATCACTTTGAGCGGTTGCCAGCTCATTTTAAATGCATTTTGTTGTCCCATTAGGGAAGGGTGTAATATTCTTGATTGTTGAGATATGCTTGTAGGTTTACTGTTTGTACGATAGTGTAGTGGTATATGTGAGTAACTAATGTTATTGGAAGGAACACGAATCAATATGAGTAGTAAATACACGTATACATCGATATGTATGTGATAGTTAAATTTCGCTGCGTTGCTTTGAAGACAGTAAACTGATTTTTAAACCTGCACTGATGAAGAATAGCGAGAAGAATTTCATATTTCTTAGCTTTAGGCCGTGCCGTATTTAAATGTTAAAGATATAACGCAAAAAGTAAAAAGTGGCCTATTAGAGTGAACTTACTAATATACGAACTTTTCCGTTATCATGAATTTTCCATTGCTATTGCAACTGTTTAAAAAATTTTCAACCCTTCTTTGTTTGCATAATTTTATTCACAAGCTTGAGAAGACAACTGAGTCAAATTCAACTTTATTAATTATAATACATACAATAATTATAACAAAAACAACAGAAATAGGTCAGTGGTCTTTCTTCAGTTATGTTCCGTAATAATCTATGAAGAAATATTTATATACTTTTGGAAAACAATCATTAAAAATTGTCTTTTTAAATATTATTTCTCTTTAACCATTATATATTGAAAACAAATAGCTAAGTAGAAAAGACACAACTTTTTCAGAGCATTATTATATAATATTATTATCAGAGCAAGGTCTTTATGCCCAAAAGAACAACCAGAAGAAAACGTCGGAGACCCTATAAAATATATACATGAATGATTTGCGTGACGAACTGAGTTGATTTAGGCATGTCCGTTTATCTGTATATACGCGAACTAGTCCTTCAGTTTTTGAGATATCGAATCTTATCCTTTTCTTCTGAAGGAACTACTCATTTGTCGGAACCGGTGATACCAATCCAAAGCAGCGGCACAATCTCTGATCAAATGATTCAGTTCAAGTTACTATAGCATAAGTATAGCTGCCATACAAACTTACTATTCAAAATCAAGTTCTTGTATTAAATCTATTGCATTTGTGAATGGTATATAGCTTTGGTACAACGTTTTGTCTTAACTTAAGCCATACCATCTTCATATATCCGGTGGAAGCTCTTACTTCTCGTTAGCCACCTACTTGCTCAATATTCAATTAAACTTTCGTTATTTTTTTTGCGTTTTTTATTTTTCTTTGTTGTTGTTTTTCCGTTTTGTTTTTTTTTACTTTTTTATTTCTTTATGCGCGGCTTTATGGCTATGGGTTAGCACAATTTGCGTGTTGCCACTTGTTGTCATCATAATCAATGATCACTTCAGCAGACACAGGCCAAGCGAAACACGCGTGCTTTCTGCCACAATCCGACTTGCTCTTTACGACTTTTTTTGCTTCGTTTTTTGAGTAAGGAGTTTTTCAAAAGCTGCCACATACTTGAGATGCCGCATTGTTCATTCAGCCGTGGAGCAAGCAAGTGAAGCTACTGGACCCACGTGCGAAGTGCCTTCTTTTTTGTTTGCTTATTTGTTCTACACAAATAGCTGTAGTTTAAATTTTTCATGTATAAGGTATACCATATATATATTTACATATATATGTATATGTGTGTTTGTATTTGTGTGCACTTGTATTTAATTTTGCATTTTTCGCCAAGTGGTTTTATCCAAATTGACTGAGATTTACTGCGACGTGCCGCATCACGCGAATCCGTGGGTGTTTGTTGTTGTCGTCACATTTTTGTTTTCTCGTTGAAGTTGAATTTTTTGTGTAATCATATTTTGTAGCTTATTAAGTACGTTTGGTGGTTCCTTTGCTTGTATGCAAATTTTACATGAAGCAAAGTACTCTAAGTTACTTTAAGTCAATATAAAATGCTGTTGTGTTTTCGCTCGACTTTTTTCTGTCACTTAGCGCATATAAACTTTTTGTTTTGCCTCTTCATTTACTTACATACATATATAGCGTTCACACACAAATTGTCAGTTTACTTTTATCGTTGACATTGGGGGTCCAGTTGACATTTTGCATTCAGAGTTTATCAAAAGGTTTGTGTGTTTGACAAGTGTAGTGTTCATTTAAAGGCAAAAATCAATTTCATTAAAGCAAATTTACGAATAATTTTAGAAAATAATACATTTTGAAAATTGTGAATTTTCTTTAAAACCAAACAACAAATGTTATTGGAAATTACGCAAGACATTCTTTTGTGTAGATTCTTAAACTCAATACGATTAATGCTTTTTATACTTGTATGTATATAAGAGCGGGTTGTTTTATAGGTAGCCAAAAAAACGGAAAAATCGCGTATGATATGTTTAACGGATCATTTTGAACACCTTTGCTTAAAAGAATATGTGTCTAAAACCGGTTTCGAGCTAGCGATTTGTTTAGTGAAATTTTTTTTCGGGTTTATAAAAATTTCTTCGTCATTTGCTTTCCGGCTGCCTGCCTTTAACTGAAAAGCTAAGAGCTTGTAATTTTACAGAATAAACCTTTAGTAAATACCTAATAATGAAAGTGAAAATAAACAAAATCGCTAGCTTGAAACCGGTTTTAAATTCAAAATACTGAAACGCTCTAATGTACTTGTATATGTACATATTTACGTTACCGCACAAAGAGCTTGCTGTAAAAACCTAAATTCAATAAAACAGCACACAACAGGAAGTTGTAAACAATTACTCAATATTGAGTTGAAAATTGCTAAGCAAAAAAGTTTTCAATATCTGAAGTTGAGAAAAAATTAATTACAGTTTCCACCACAACAATGCTCATAGTAGAGCAAATAAATGAATTGATAAAGAAAGAATTAGAAATTAAGTTTTTACTAACTGTTGTATATTATTTTGTATGAGAATTGTAAGAATTTTAATTAAATACGAAAAGCTTTGAACGCAATCACACGAAAATAGGATTCTCAAAAGGCTAAACAAAGATTGGAATAAAATCAAATCATCTAGAAAGTATTTATAAGACAAAGTGGCGATCTCAAGAGCATTGCTATCATGAGAAGGCCACTTAAAACTTATAAGACCCTTCATTTGTCGAACAAAATTAAGCCACAAATTATAAATGGTTGCTGAGACCTGGCAAGATTCATTCATTCATAGAAAGTGAAAACTACTCTGAGATTAGAATTCATTAGATAAGAGAGCTACAATCCAAACTCATTATAATGACGTAAATTACATTATACTTGAAGAAAAGTCTTTACTCACCTTGGCGCATAAAAGTTTGAAGAAGTGACGGAAAAACAATGTCACGCAATATCGTCAAGTTCCCGAAATTCGAGCTGAGAATTATTTCTACAGTTTCAAATCTCTACCAATCTGGTCGTCTATAGTAAAATTATGAAATGTATTCTCTAGCTGCATAATTGCCATATTATTTTTCTCAGTGGTTAAAAGTATTACAACTGTCAAAAAAACCGTTATCTATGTTTTGCTTGCTCTCTCACAAAGCGCTTTCTGTAAAAAAAAACTAAATAAACACAAAATCCCAGCATGGATTGCGAGTGAAATTACCAATGAAAAAACATGACGGAACTTTCTTGAATAAACAGTTATTCCACTTATACCTTTGCTCTCTGGAAATCAGTTTACTATTAAGCTCCATAAGAGGAGCTAAATTAGCGGTTCTTTTTTAGTGTTATAAATGCTTCCTTCTTGTACCACAATAATGCTTACACTGTTGACAGCTCTGTCGATATCTACTTGTATTTGAATCGCTCTGTCGTACACTGCTTTCAATTCATTAATGTTGAAGAGACTGTTTACAACATTGGCTTTAGTGTCAGAAAGTCTTTCTTTATCGTTCAACTATATTTGTAATAATTATAATGCGTTTTCTATGGTAAATTTCTAAGTTGTAGACTGCCTCAAATTGCATGCCGCGCTACTTCAAATTCAATTTACTTACACTCGATACCGCTCGAAACCTTTCGCGCATATTTTGCATATGAAAACAAGCAACAAATATAATAATTTCGTATACAATATACAGATTTCATAAATATTTAATACTATCACATACAAATACGTTATTAAAAAAGACGAGCAGACACAAAATATGCGCCTCCAAAAGAGAGAAAACATAAAAGAAAACTTAATGAAAATAAAAACAAAAAAGTGGAGCGAAACACTGCATAAGTCATTAGTTCACAAACTATGGGACGCTCAATACTGTGATTGTACTTATAGCTTTTGTGTGGGTGGCCACCAAATGTACACACACATACACATGTACACTTTCGTACCTTTCGCCAATGTTGATAGCTTCGTAATGAAAACAATGAGTTCATATGCAATGAGCGCATGACAATAAGTTCGAATATCATTAAAGCGTGGATAAACCAAATATATGCACATACTGAGCGGAAGCCTCAGCTGCTATTTGCATACATACATACATACACTTTACATATCCACATTAGTTGACAGACTTGCTGATGTACTCGTATATTGCGACACAGATATGACAGTCAGAGCGATTATAATGTCAGCAAACGCACTCAGCGTTCAACTTATAAGTGGGTGGGTGATTGGGGAGGCAAAAAAAAAAGCAAATAATATAAAAATAACAGAAATAATAAATTTTACAAACACAGCAGTTCTTTGCGTAGGAAAATATGCAAAAATCACGCTACTCATCTGAAGCGGCTGATCGTTCAGTTGATGTGTGTGCTGGCATTGAATGACAACAGAGTTGAGTTTGCTGGAAAATTCAATTCCAGATATTATTTATTATTATTTATTGCAAAATATTCCTGTGTGCTTGTATGTAACTATTTGCGTAAAAGCACTTCAGTTGCACAACATATACACATCTAATGAGTACGTAATGCAGCGTTGCAAGGACATCATTAATTTCTTTTATTGGTTTTAAATATTAAAGAACACAGTTTGTCAGCAAAATTATATTCCATGGGTTCGACTACTGTATCAGTGCGATCGATTACTTTTTGATCTAACAAATATTTAATCAAAGAAATATAATATATCGTACTTAAACTTAGTTATTAGTATATTTCGCAAATTGCGAACTTTATATCTTTGAATTTAACATTTCTGACTGCTGCAGCTTCCTAATTACTTTACTTGATTACATTTATGTTATTGGTATTGTAAAAACCAAATAATTAACAATAAAACTTTTCCCGAGGCTCGCTAGAATTATGTTATTCATGAAATTTCATGAAATACTTTCATAACTAAACGATTAAGTGACATTTAATGATTTAAAAAAAATTATAAAAAATATCGCATGTGAGTTATACTCATACGTTATTATCTCATGCTACAAAAATTTACAATGAAAGAGGAAAATTTAATTGCAGCGTATGTCATTTATTAGTATTTAAATTAATAGTTTTTTGGCCGAACAATAGGTGAGCTCTCTTCCCCTTGATCTACTTGCAATATTTATAAATTTGGTTATATTTTTTAACCCTAAACAGGGTACATTAAATAAGCGAAGTGCGTTTAACACCCAGAAGGATATGTCGGAGATTCTACATGGTACATACAAGGTGTGTTCAGTAAATAACGGAAAATCTAAAATTAAAATTTCGCAGGTTTTGAGAGTTCAATTTTGAAGTTGTTTTTATTTTATTGATATACATACATACATGAAATACGAGAAACTTTCTGCTGTATACATTGCTTACTTTGCCTGTAGCAGCCGCTAAGGTTAGACGTGCGCTTGGCAATTTTTGTCTGTTAAAAGAAATGGTTTGAAGAATGTGTACGTGAATTCTTGGCCAAAAATAATACTGTAACAGTGCCTCTGCCTCCATATTCGCCAGACATGGCTCCGCGTGACTCTCTCTTATTTCCAAAACCTAATGACTAATTTGAAGGCAACAACATTAATGTAGATAAACGAATAAATATTTATTTCAAAAAATTTAAATTCATGTTAATTTTTGAACACGCCTAAATGACGAGCACAGTCATTTTAGCCATGTCCGTCTGTGTGTCTATCTGTCTGCATATACGCGAACTAGTCCCTCAGTTTTTGAGATATCGAAATTTCGAATACATCCTTTTCTTTGCCGGAGCTGCCGATAATGGACAACTATAGCATATAGCTGTCATACAAACTGAACAATAAAACTTCAGTTCTTGTATGAAAAAATTTTTGATTTGAGAAGATATTTTCACCAAATTTGGCATTTACTATTTCTCGAAGCAACGCCGTGATATCTGAAGAAATTTTTCAGATCGAACTAATATAGCATATAGCTGTCATACAAACTGAACCACCAAAGTTTAGTAATTCCAAGGAAACTTCTTTATATGGGAAGGTATTTCAGCTACGGTGCAGCCGAAGTTAACGTTTTTTCTTGTTGTTATTGCTTTCTGTCGTCGTTAAAATTTTTGTTTTTGAAAAAGTTACATCTCTATATATTCTTAAAAAATTTAAGTAACTAATTTGAATTAAATACTTAATCGAGCTTATTGCTCTTACAAGCCACGGTACAAGGTTGTATATAACATGGAGAGAAAATCGCAAACCTATAATCCCGCAGGTAAATACTTTCGAACCGACAATGAGAAATTCATGAGCGTTGATAAATTGAATGCTGGCACGCGAAATGATTTTCCATTGCGGTAAGGATAATAATCTGAGGCGATTAGTGTGGCCGCAAGCATACCTGCCACATACAATGGTGAAACTGCATATAACGTTAGTTTGTAGTAGCGACCGCAACCAATTTAAGCGGGGCGATAGAGAGTGGCAGTTGATATTAATGGGCAGCGAGATGAGTTTGCAAGAAATTTATGCGTACATTAGTTGACAATAATGTCATTTTGATTTTTAGAATTAGAACCAGTTGGAGTTTTTCAAGAACTTAAAGTGATTTACTTAAATCAACATGTATATACCAAGAAGACCACTGTAGTTTCTTTCATTTGCTGTTTATTTTTTATATTTACAGTTGTGCTGAATTTCCCATGTACAAATTGAAGGGTACTACTATACTTTTCCATTTAACAAATTCGTATATCATAAGGCGTAACGCTTGAGATTCGTTCGCAAGCCAGCACAGCAAGTAGAGTGAACGTGAGCGCATCTAGTAGCACATAGACAAACGGCACAAGATCACTACACCCCAGTCAAACGTTTTGAAAAAAGCCATCACCATTTCGTCGATTGCGATTAAACGCAGGCCAACGCTGCCGCAAACGCCAGCGAGTGCCCCACAGGTGTTATCGCCCAAGCGACAGTGCGCCACCGCCGTTTCGGTCATACCCGCCGCCCAACTGACACCACAAGTCCAGTACGCCGCCACACCAGCCGCCGCAGTCGCTCTCAAGGCCGGCCATCAATTGACCTTTAATCCCGCCGCTGCCGCCGCTGCTGCCCAATACGCCGCCACTGCCGCCGTCAATACACATCAACACCACCAACACCACCACCACACACAGGTCGCTGCCGCAGCTGCAGCTGCCGCCGCCGCAGCACAGCAACAACGCATCGCTGTCGCCGCCCAACATTATAATTCCTCGGCTGCTGCATTGTTAAATCAGCATTTGCATTCGGTTGCAGCTGCATCGCATTCATTGTCACCGGCCGCAGCGGCTGCCGTGGCTGCTGCCGCCGCACATCAGCAGCACGTTGTTTTACAGCAACAGGCGCAACAGCAACAACAACAGCATCATCATCATCACACACAGCATTCGCTGAGTCAGCAGCACGTTTATCAGCAGCAACAGCAACAGCAACAGCAACAACAACAGCAGTCATTGCGTCAGCAATTGCAGGCACAACAGCAACAGCAACAACAGCATTTGATCATCAGTAGTGCCAGTACAGTTAGCAGCACATCCAACAGCGGCACATCGCTAACCGCAACAGCGCCAACAGCAAATACAACAACTACAACAGCAACATCAGTTACAAACGCCAGTGTCGGCGCTCAAACAGCCACAGCTGTTGCTGCCCTAGCAGCCAATTCGGTCAACGAAACTTCGTCACATTCGAACACATCCTCTGCATCGACTACACCGTCACCGGCGGCAGCGACAGCAGCACTTAATACGCACGACAACAATAACAATACCAGTGTGTTGAGCAGCAGTCCAATTAGTAGTAGTAGCAACAGCAACAACAACAACAACAGCAACACAATCATTACCAACAGCTCGACAATGGAAAATCAAATGGCTCTAGCACCATTGGGATTATCGCAAAGCATGGACTCAGTGAATACGGCCAGCAATGAAGAAGAGGTAAGTGTTCTAGATATATGTAACCGAACAATTGAGGCTGTTATCCTTGCCTTTCATATCTTAGAATATAATATCCATTCTCTGTGAACTTTAAGTCCCCGATGATCAAGCATGATACTGAATAGATGAGCTCATGCATTGTTTATGAATAAATTTAGGGAAAGATGTTTTGGTTTGGATATCGCTTATGTTCTGTAAACAAAACTACAAGAAATATAATGCTCGTATACTCGTATATATATATTTTCCCAAAGTTTCTAGATGCCAGTCTTATCCAAATATTTCTGATTTTCAACTAATTACATTCATACAAGAGCTACGTAAAACGGTTTCTGGGTATAATCCGAAAGATCTAAATTCGTACACATTTTTTAGGTCAATGTTATATAATGTCCTTTGAAAGTAGTTAGATCAGGTTCCCGTGCACCTTCGAAGCCATTGCCGGTATCCGTTTAATACACATAATATGCCCTCCGAGCATTGTTCGCAAGGCTTTGAATATACTGGCCAGTTTGATAGTCTTTGGATCGATAAATTTCCTTGTCCATTCTATTACGTAGACCCGTTTTAACGCTATTTTAGGTTTTTACGTATTTTTCAATATTAAAGTTGCACCTTCTAACCTCAAAAAATGTATACGCTTTTCATATATTCTAGACCTTTTGTATTAAATTAGATAAGGTATAGAAGTGACGTCTTTCATGCCAAGATTGATATAGATGCCTAGCCAAGACGAAATTGTCAAACGGACGAAGTTGCAAGAAAAGGCGCAACTGTCTCATTATCAGTAAACTGAAGACATGTTAGAACTTCGCTTGCTTCTTTAATTTGACAATAGCTTTGCACGCGTAGTTTTAAAATCCTTCTGGCCCGAAGAAAAGCGCTAGAGATTTAGTGTGCTCCGCAAACTCAGAAACGGCTGCTTTTTCCTGGTTGAAGACGTTATTACAGGTCATATTACGATTTTAGGGATCGAACAGCCTAAGCTACTTTAACATGTAGAAATCGGAAAACCTTCATACAAAATTTACCTAAATTTTTTCTACAAAATTAAAAAAAAAATCTACGCATAGGAATTTCTTATAAAACCAGCAATTTCCCATAAATCCACAACTTTTATTTTCCGTATAGCATTTAATTTTCCAAACAAGAGCAACAACTACATATCAATTTAGTTGGTTGTTCCATTCAAATTATGACGTAGTGCATGTACAATCAAGTGCATAATCAGTTACATTGTGCTATTAATCGCCTTAAAGTATGCTATAAAAGTTTTTAAGTGCAAATTACAGCGAACGCAAGTTGTGGTAAATAATGTTGGGCGAAGCTGTATGCGACAACTGTGTTATGAGACAACAACACAGACGCTACGTAACAGTTGTGAAGCGTGCTTAAAACTTTAATGGCACTCTTTCTATTTGAAATGCTTAAGTGTCCTTGCGAAGCGATCATTTTCGATAACAAAAAGCTAAAAATAAAAAATAACAAAGCTGCGTAATGCGCGCGTGTGTTAGTGTGGATTTTTAAGTAAAAGTGATGAAGGTGTAAAAGTGGTTTCAAGAGTGCCTGCGAAAATTTATTGAGAGTGTATGTAAGTGTGGTTGTGTGCGTGTTGTTTTTAGACTTCATTTTCTGCTAGGTTAATGCTTCGTCAATTTTCAATATTAAATCGCCTTTATCGTGTAAGAGCTTAAAATATTTTGACAATTTTTCTGTGTTTGTTTTCAATTTTACAACGGTTCGTGTGGCTTGTGGTATACACGTCATAAGTCTACTGCAGCTACTTCATAGTTGCTGTAATTGGACGCAGGATATAGTTTAATATTTTTAACGTATATATATTTTGGCAGCATCTTTTTTATTATTTCGACATTAAGTAGGGCAATTCTTTCATTTGAGATATTACTTTCAAGTTATTATTTTTTTCATTGCTAAATTATAAATTCACTTACAAATTATAAAAATAAATATTCTCTTTGTCACTACACTCTCTGCCGCGCATGAATTAACGCTCCGCCATTAGCTTACAGTGATTAATAAATAAATATTACTTGCAGCTGACTGCCAAACAATTTTTTGTGCATAAAAAATTTTAGCTTTTGACTTTTCTCGGCACTTCTAATTAATATTTCATACGCTATACTAACGGCAGCGAACGTACACGACACGCCACGTAGTGTCTGTAATATGAATCATTCAAGTTGTCATGATTATAAGTAATCAAGTGCGTAAACTTTTGCCGCAACGGTAATTCAAGTCTGCGTGGCAAACGGACGCAAACTTTTTAACAGCAAACGCAAATAATTTTCGCTGGATGGAAAGTAAATTTGGTATACGGTAGTCACGTCAGCGCTGAATACTTTGAAGTTTTACAACTTTTTTCGTGAGTTTGTTAATGGCGGTGTATGTATGTATGTATGAGTATCTATATATATATATATTTCAATGTATATACATTTAAACATTTCAATGTCAAATTTTCTTCTTGCGGCAAAGTGGCAAGTGTCAGGTTTACATTCTAACTACTGACAGCGCCACTTTTCGTTATTTATTTCATTCAAACCGGTCAACAAAGTTTGATAGTCACCTACAAATACACATACACACACAACAACAACAAAGCTGATTTTTTTTATTTTGTTGTAAGCAGGAAAAGTTTAGTTGTGGAACTTATGCATGCTACCCCTACTAATACACACGCATACGTACATAAACAAGCGCATACACGAACAATCGCCCCTAGGGCTGTTGGCCTTTTAGTTCCTTGCTCTCAAATAAAAGTTACTTTTAGATATGACAAACAAACAATAGAGAAACAAGCAAAGTTAGTGCCACAACCTCAGCCCACTAAAAAAAACACACACACACACACATACGTACACTGTCCCATACACCAGCCACCCGCTTCCGTCGTTTAACAGTTAGTTTTTGCTTCATTTTGTTAACTCTACACCACTTGGCGCGCTACAACATGCCACTTCCAGGTGTTCACTCCTTCAGCTGCTGTGCGCGGGACGCAGAGTGCTCGTTATTGTTGTGCTAAGCACATTCATTTACATATGTACATATTTCCGCTCTAAACCTGCGTACAAAGTCAAAGTTTAATTGTGTGCAGCGTTTAAATGTTCCGCCACACTTGCAGTCGTGTTTTTTTTTTATTTTTTTTGGTTTTTTGTTGCATGCTTTCGGTCGTTTGACGATTTACAAAGTTTGCTACCGTCACCGCTAACATAGTTGCCTTCACTTGAACGCCTTGACCGCTCACGCATTGAAACTTGCCCCGGGAATCGGCGTAACAAAAGTGTGCGAGTATTTGTGTTGGCCATTGTCAGGAGGACAGCGTTTTGTATATGATAAATACTTCACTTTTACATTGTTCTTGAGGTACAGTTAAGGTTGCGCAAATTGCAAAATGATATGACACTTTGCTGGTAATAAATGTCAGTTCAGCGTTGTTGCCAATTTTTTTCATCTCATACTTATTCCAGTATTTGCATATGCCACGGTTGTCAATACGCTGATGTTGCGCCATAAACTCGTGTTTAAAATTTTATGTTTTTTAACAAGTGTTCAGAACTTACTGCAGTGTTTAAGTAAATATGAGTTTGAGCTTACTCACTAACTTGACAACACATACTGTTGTTTAATGTTCTGTGTTTAATAAAATAATGAGTTTAAACTAACATGAATGAATTAACAGCATAAATCCAAATCGAATATAAATCGAATCATTAATTTTCTGACTTTATAAATAATTTTTATGTGCTCCCATTGAAACGATTAAACACAGAACTTACAAAAATGCAAGTCTGCGCTGACACCATAAACACGAGTTTAAAGTTTTCCACTAGTCAACGAGTGATAAGTTCGCTTACTGAAGCGTTTAAGAGATTTTGAGTTTAAAGTGACTTACTTCGCTCAAGCTTAATGTACAACAACATGTTAAGCGATATGAACGAACGTTTCAAGAAGCTATGAGTTGGAATTTACTAACTGAACTGTTAAAATCAACTTTAATGATTTGTATAACAAAAAACTGTTGAGAGATCTTGAGTTTAAACTGACTGGCTGTACGGACACCACAAAGTCGCATGTTATTATTCTAACACTGTTATGTCGTTATTGTAATTTTTAGGAAATTGAAGTTTAAAACAGCCAAAACCGTGTAAAGACCAGAGTTTTGCATGATAAATTGCCCTGAAAAGGCTTTAATACCATGCAGGGACCTGATTTTTGTATGAGAAATGAATTAATTAACTAAAAAAAAAAAGTTTATGTTCGTTTCTAAAAATTTATATAAATACATTATATTGCGCTGAAATCATATACATATATTACAAAAACTTTTTTCCTTGATTCGCTTAAATTTTTTTTCACAAATCTACCTACAAACACTATCATGCAGTATCGAAATGTATAGCTCTTTGAGATTTAATATAGCACTACCACATATTATAATATATCACCACACTCATTTTCTCTGCCGCACACCTTGGCGATAGCTTTAAAATTTCGATATGCCATGTACGCACCCACACACTCGCACTCGTTTATAAAATAAGACTATCAAATGTAATTTCACAACTGTATGCATTTCAAAGGAGCCTAAAATATTCATCGCTCTCATTTATTATACACTTTCACGCTATCTGCAGATATCCGACGGTATTCCCCACGCTCAATCGCGTTAAGTGCGCACCTATACACATATGCAATGCTTATACTCGTATATATAATATATCGTATATATACGCACCTCATACATACATGCATTTCAACATTTGTGGGGTGACTGGGATTGGAATGAAGTTATGCGCAATTACTGGCTTTCAAAAAAAGTTGCAAATATGAATAAAAGTGGTTGGGCAAACTTGCACGCACATTAAAAATGTATCAATCAAATGCCGAGTGATTGCAGCAACATAAAGATGAAGCAGCGCGGAGATAATGTATGAGTGTATATATTAGCAAATATATTTTGAGATAGTATGCTCTCCGAATTTGGGTGGATACTACAGTGTTTGGAAATTTTTTTCGTGCTGAGGTCAAGAAAGGTTTTCGGGATCTTAAATTGCCTTCAATAACCACAATAATGATGTGATTACTGGGCTGATAGTGATATAGTTTTCAATATAGCGAAGAAGCAAATAGTTTTCACTTATTCTTTACAAATCAATTGTAAAATTTATAGACGAGCCTTTTCAATTCAAAATCCAACTACAAATACGACTATATAAAACCAATTCAAATGACGCCCTTTCAAAAAAAAAAAGTTTTAAAGTTTTCAATTTACTTGGTCTTTCAACAAGATAGCCTAAATTTCGTTCTACTGCAATAGCAGCATCTAATAAATAATGGTCTGCACCAATTACAACTAAAATGGACGTAACGGTACTTTCCCAGTTAAAAATGTAGTGATTAAAACGAAATTGTTCAAACACTTAGTTCTGCGCTCCGAGAATTTAAATATTGTTAAAAGTCGATTTTGAGGAGTTTTATGTTGTATTGATCTGTCTTTTTATAACGCTTTACCTGTATGTTTATATGTTTGTACGAGTATTTATTTATGTATGTTTGTAATGTTTTTAAGTGTCACTGAAACTGCACGGCAAAAGAGTCAACAGTTTGATAGGCACTGCAAACATTGTGTCATATTTTTCGTATATCGAACATACCACAGTTTTTTTTCAATAATACAATTATTTTTCGGTAAAATGTATTGTCAGTTTATGTTAAGATTTATTCTTCAATTTTCGGTTTTTTTAATATTTTTATTATCTAATGAATTTTCTACATCTCATATTTGTAAAACCTACATTCGTCACAGCACTAATATTATTGGGACGAACTATTAAAATTTTGAATTTTGTGACTTTTTGAAAGAAATCCATTACACAGGCTGATATATATTAATTGTCGCGATTTTCTGCTTACACTAAGAAGTTTTTACATAAGAAATTTGAAGATATTCGCTTTTCAAATAACAACAAAAATATTTTACACAAAAGCGAATACGGGTATACATACACAGCAAAACATAGTGGCAAGAGCAAATTATTGCTAATAGATTATATATAATATTAACCAAGAAATATACTAAGAAGTTATATAACATTACTAGATGGTATTAAAAGGTCTACATTACATGCTTGCGAAAGTAAAGAGCGTCGAGGAAGTGTGGGCGAATGGATTCAATAGTAAAAGAAATAGGAGAAAAGCGGTTTTTTTTGCTGGAAACAAAATAGTAGAAAATAATTTCGTTGGTAGCTCTGAATAATAGCCACTCAAGAAAGGAACGCTGGCACAATCTGCAGCAGAGAGGTATATAAGTGTGTGTGGGTCTTCAACAATACTGCCAGAATTATGTATAAGCAGGAAACTTAGTAATCGTACTTGTTGTTGTAATTCTTGCTAAAACTGCATGAAAGGCGTAAGCTGCAGTGGAAATTGCTATTAAAAAAGAAGCAGTAAAAATACCAAACTGAATAACGGCTTAAAGAAAAAACTGGCAGAGTTTAAAATTGCTAAAAAAAATAAATAAAACTAATTGGTTGCACCAGAGCTATGATACCCTTCAAAAATATAAAAGGTTTCTTAGAAGAACTTGATTCCGACTGTTCAGTTTGTATGGCAGCTATATGCTATAGTGGTCCGATATTGGCCATTCCGACAAATGGCCAGCTGTTTGGTGAGAAAATTATATATATACTAAATTTAAGATTGATATCTCAAAAACTGAGGGACTAGGTCGCGTATATACAGACGGGCGGACAGACGGACATGACTTAATCAACACAGCTCCTCATGTTGATCATTTATGTATATATTTTATTCGGGCTCCGACGTTTCCTTCTGGGTGTTACAAATTTCGTGGCACACTTAATATACCCTGTTCAGGGTATAAAAATTTAAACAAAAAATTACAAAAGCAAATCAATGAAAAAAACTTAATAAATAATATTATTTATAAATTAGACAATAAAAATTGTACAAAAGTATAACAACAAAAATTAGAAAAAAATGTATTTAATAACAAAACTAAAAAAAAAAAAATCCAATTTTATACATAAAACCAAAAAAACATCTTAGTTTAAAAAAATAAGAAAAATTAGAAAACAAAAAAATTATAATAGACAATGATATTGTATTAACAATGTTAACAGATAAAACAAAAAAATTAAAGCATTCAAGTAAGTAAGGAAAAAAAAATTAAAAGAAATTTGTTTTGATAAAAATTTTTAGCATACCATATATTTCAAAGTGAAGCTTCCACTGCAAGTATGCACTTCCTCTTCTTGCCAGAATAATCCTAATGTGATTTAAATTTTTTTGCACCCTTACTTATAACTAGTTTTTCGAACTTTTTTTCTGTATCACATTTCTCTTACGCCTCAACTTGTTTAATACTTCATTTGCTTACATTGCGGTATGTTTCTGAGAACTTTTACTTTCATTTCAACTTTCTTCGCTCTGCCAGCAAGAAGCACTCTCACAATTATGTAATCAAACAAATGCGAAGAGTGGTAGAAGAGGAAGAAAAGGTAACGTAAAACAAAGCAAATGCTGTAAGTGAAGTGATTGTTGAGTAGACATGAGACGAGTGTAGCCTCTTTAATGCTTCCCTAAACCACAAGTGTCTGTGCGCAAACACTCTATGCACTGTTTGCTGCTACGTATTATCCTTTGCGCACTTCCTACGCATATGCTCGGCATTTCACTCCACTTTTGGTTTTATTTTTATTTTTGATTACTTTAACCCAAGGCGTGTACATCACACATACAAACAAACATGTATTGTGCGACTTAATTTGAATTTTTTTGTATTCTTAATTTTTTTTTTTTTTGTTTTTGGTCTTTGCTTTCGAGTCGCACTCACGCTGCCCTGCTTTCACAAATCTGCCAATATATGCATCGAGCATATTCGAGTTTCATGTATACAAGTGTGATAGCTTGTGTGATCACTTACATGTAGTGCATATCCTGTGGCTGTCACTTTCAATCCCCTCTTTGTTTGCTCTGCCATCTGGTTATTCTTTGCAACTTTTTGTTTGTGTTTTATGCAGCCTTTCAACCCGTTCATGCGATATTGGCCGTTTGGGCAGTCAATCAGCGCCAGCAAAATATGCCAACACCATATATACACACATACTTATATGTGCATACATACATGCTAATATGCTTTTGTATACACTTATTTATATTTAACTGTAGCGACGCTTTTATGAACGTGCCACATACTGTACTTTCAACATGTGCATGAATAAGCTAGTCAATTAAAAAAGTATGACAGAGGTTGATTGTACGTAAATATTTTACTAGGCTTTTGCTATTGCCTCACTTACGCTCGTTACCCTTGTCACTTGGCGCACATATATGCATACACTCACACATTTGTATATATTTTAAGTATTACCTACTACAGCTCAGCTTAACTGTGCTGTCACAACTGTCAGTGCGCTGCACTCTCTTCTGATTTTCAACTGCTGTGTTATTTTATGCCTGCGTGTGTTTGTGTTGCACGTGTAGCAACCCTTTACATTTTCACATCAATCTTGCAACATTTTAATTTAAGCTCTTTATGCATTTTTAATAGGCTGCCGTGTATGCATTGATTTATAAACGCAAGCATTGCGCAATTGCAAGAAAAATAAAAAACAGTTGATTTCAACGTTTTAACTGTATATTTTTATGGAAAATTTTCGCTTTTGTGCATGATACTCGTACATGCACAATAACTAAATAGCTTGGTGTTCAAAACGGGCGCGCTTTTGTAGTAGTTGCAGCCAGTTTTAGGTAACACATTAGGCTTAAAGCGATTAAGAAATCTACTTATGCAAAACCTTTGAGAACACATTCAATAAGAGAATTTTTTTTGTAATTTCTACTTCTTCTTCAACACTTATAGTTTTGCTGCAACTCAATGCGACACGCTTGCCTAGCTTATGCATGTATTTGTTTGAGTACAGTAAGAGATTCTTGAGCGCTTGCATAATTTTCCACTTGAAATAACCTCATTAACCCACATCATAATTCTAAAGCGAAAGTGAAATCCACATACATATGTATATACAATATAACAGCTGTTCAACAACCTAACACACGACTCATTCAGCTTCTGCAATTGTATAGAAAGCAGTGCGCAGCATTCGGTCGCAAAGCATCACACACAAGTCAATCAATATTTCCAGTTTATACAGCATCTAGCACTGAAAGACGGTACTTATGCGGCGTTGTGTGAAAATTGTAGGTGTAGTCGTTGCAACACGCGACCGCAGCAGTGGCTCTAACACAATAATCACATAAACGTACATACATACACTTATACGCATATAGACTTGCGTCAACACTCGATTTTGCCGTCTCTTCAACATTTATGTACTTTAAAACAGTTTTGTTTATACAGCAAATACGCCAAGCTAGTAACTATAGCATACTTTACGGCGCTTAAAGCGTGGTGGCAAGCGAGTTGCTGCGCTAAACATTGCTGGCTAAAGAAAACATCAACAAACTAGCAAGTGTATACTCTAAAGTGTAAACACGACATTTTTACACATCAACACATGCAAGTATTTGCGCGTATATGTGAGTGTGAGTTAACGCTTGTATCCTTATTTGGAAACGAGCTTGTTTCGTATTAAATTTTAAATTTTTCAGCGTTAAGCAAATGTTAAAAATAAATTTTCCAGTGTATTTGCGCAATAATGGCATCTGCTGGTTTCGGTTTGTGTGAACTAGCTTTCTATACTAGTACGTAACTAGTTGTTTGGTTACTAGTTAAGTTTATTTTTTTGCTGTCTCGCAGTTTTGTAGTGTTTGTGTTTAATGGAAATAAAATAAAACATTTTAAAAACCAAAATGCGCTTTTTATGGTTGCCACCTGGTTTTAATTTTTTAATTATTTAACTTAAAGTGAATAAAAATAATTTATAATTTTCGACTTAATGGCAAATTTATGCAAATAATTAAATTTCAAAATTTAATTTTTTTAGTAATAATTTGACCGGTCTTTTTATAATATTAAAATATTTTAATTAAAAATTTTTTTTTTATGTTTAAGAAACCTTTTGATATTAAATATTTAATTATAAAATATTTGCTGATAAAATATTTGCATATTTTATATCAACACTTAAATGATTTATTCGGAGAAATTCTGTTTTTCCTCATAACTGTCAAGCTCTCGAAAAAAATTGTTGTGCTCATTCATTTCCTTGTGGCACATATAACACGCGCACAAGCATTCGCTGCCGCATTCAAGTCGAACGCTTCGAATTCTCACGTTATTATAATTCGCAGCATCGGCATCTTGACAAAACCATATTTCGCATTTGTGTAACTTCTATCAACCCGCTGCCGCACACTAAGCGCAAAACCCAAATCTTATCTCACCCCTACAGCCAATTTTGCGGCCTCCACTAGTGCAGTTTAAACTTTTTATGCGCTTTGAACAAAATTTTTCACATTTCGCTTTTTCAATGCACGCGCACACATTTTCATCTCTATTTGCTTCCTCAATCCATGAATAGTTGCGCGCAGCCTTGTCCGTTTTTGTTTTCTTTGTGCACGCAGTATGTATCACTCATAGCACGCAATGCCTCCACATCAAATGCTTTAGTACTACCATGCATATGTGTGTGTATATATATGTTTTTTTTTGTTTTTATGTATGTATGTGAGCGCGAGTCGAGTGTGTGTATCTAACGTTTGTTAGCATTCGCTTTTGTTTGCTTTTGTTCCTGCCATTGTTGTTGTAGTCCATGTCAGACGCTTGCTTGACTGACTGCCTATACAAGCAGTGCTTTTACACACATACACATCTGCGCGCGGATAAATATCTAGCGTGGCGTTCGCTGCACTTTCAATTGTGCCTTTACTGATGCGTGAAATATGCTTCCTTGCAAATTAAGTGTTGCACGTTTTATATGTTCTTATAAGTGTGTGTGTTGTACACAGACTCACTGCAAGAACGAATGACATTCTTTATGTAGTTGCGTAATTGTAATGAGTATATAAGTATTTAACAGTGACAATTGAATACAAATGTATTCACCACATAGTCTAGTTTTTATACGTCAGACTTTAGTTTTAGCTTTTAGACGAGCTTTGAAAAATAAAAAAATAAATAAACCAATATTGTAAGGGAGATTTATGTCTACTCTAAGGAAAGTATAATATACTTATTAATACCTTTTAGTGGTTTAGAGCCTCATTTCCTACGAGTTTTAAGTTGAATGATCGAAATCAAGTTATTGTAAGAAATACTTTTTTATTTGACAAGATATTTTCGCGAAATTAGGTATAGCTTATTCTTCAGGGCAACAATGTAATATACGAAGAAGCCGACCGATCAAAATCAAGTTCTTGTAAGAAAACTTGAATCTGGTAGGGTATTACAGCTTCGGTGCGGCGAAAGTTAATTATTTTTCGCTATCTCTTTCTCTCTTGCTACGTTAGGTTTAAATTTTTATGATGATACATGTATATATACAACGTCAATCTGTTGAAATAAAATTTTAAAATATCTTTTGTTTAATGGGATTCAGCTTTAGTTTTTAACATCTTTCAGGCATATTCACGTACAGAAGCAAGTCAAAACAATTTTCTATAGTCGCTCACAGCAGTTCACACTACCCCCAGTGTTTATAATACAATTTTTACTTTCTCTTCTTTCACACACGCTCAAGCGGCACAGCGTTTGCTTTGAGATAAATAGGTGAAATGAGATTTTTCTGCGGACTGCCGCTGCGATTGCCATATTGTACAATTTCTAAAAGGGTGCGTGTGTGTTTCGAGTTAGTATGTCGTGGTGAAACTAGATTTTTATTATAGTTAGTTTCATTAGTACGCCCACTCTACCCTCTTTATGTTCGTTAGCATTTACTCCAACTCAGTGCCGCGCTGTAGTGTGGTAGCCGCAGCGGGTCAGTGGAAACTATGCCATAACCTGCTGTCTCATAAATTATCACAAAATTTACTGAAAATAATGAACAGCTATGTGGTTAATGATTGTAATTACGTTTGAAGGTATTTAGCTGCGTTATTAAGATAGTAAAAATTAATATTAATGAACAAGTGTAGAATTTTGATTGCAAATATATTAAAAAAGTGAGTAATGAGTTTAGTGGATTGAGTTTTTGGGAAAAAACAATACAATTTAGCTTATTTTCGCATGGGTTCGTAGATGCGAATTAGTTAAACTTAACCTTAAGTATTTTAAGCAAGCCCTTAAAGGCTTTAAAAATAATATATTTTCAAATTTTTTGTTAAAGCATATGTGAATAGTAGCATTTGAATGGTTGCTTATGTTATTATTGCTTTAAGGTAACTGCAATATGACAAGGCCAGTTCTCTTAACTGAAATTGCTGTTACCAGAAATATGTGTACTAAATTGAAGTGTATGTTAGGTGATTTCTAAAAAGTAAATTGTTATACTAAGTGTTCCAAAAATCTTATAATATTCTGGAAATTTCGATACCATTAAAAAATGTCAAGCATTTATCAAATTTTATTGCATCGAGTAGTTTACAAAAGTCTATGCGACCTCTCATAGCAATTAAACAAAATAGGGAGCTTCGTAGAAATGTACTTATGCACAGTAGCGATTCGCAATTAGTCGAAAATACTTGTTATCGTTATGGTGGCATCGAATTTATATGGAATTTATACGTTAAGGTAAGATTCCAACGAATTTATATTTCCACATAAAATATTCTATGCACCTCGTTTTAGTATAAAAAAGTACGGCTTCAGTTTCTTGGAGCTATAGCCCAAATTTTTTGCTGTGTGCATATGTTTATTCTTTGTTTTTTTTTTTGTAGACCCTTTTGCATGTTATGAGTAAATAAAAAATTGTGAAGGCGAATGAAAACGTAACCAAACCATAAGACTGTCACATTCAATATGTTGCAGTTATGGCGCCTTAAGGTATGCTATAGGCAGTAAATGACCGAATTTAATAGTGTTGCTACCACTGACGGCACATTATTTGGATGAAGTAAATAAATTCCAACCGCATTGCTGTATTTTATACATAAATAAATAAGCATATGCGCAACACAAGCAAACATTCCAAACACACATACAAAGCATACAAATATATGCATGTAGTATACATATAAATTATTCAACACAGTATTGTGTTTAGCTGCTTCCTTCCGCTTCAAAATTGTGCAAGCTACGAACATGGACTTAGCCGCCTCAATGCTTTGTTGCATTGTCCAACTTTGTTGTTGTTATTATTACTTGCGTGAGTCCTTTCCTCGAGCATAATAGCTGGGGTATTTGTCGCTTGCTGTCCGCCTGTTGTGCCATCATTGACACGCAAGTCAAACAAATCACCAAACAAATAAAATAACAAAAGCAAATAAACTGTTACCGCACAACAACAACAACAACAACTGCAGTAATGGCGCACGCAATCAATTTGCGCCCCTACAACTAAACACGAAACGAACGGACAATGACAGAAAGCACAAAAGGTGTGTGCGCTGAGAATGTATTGTTGTAGTTGTAGTTGTGTGTGTTTCTTCGTTTTCAGGAAACTACGCGTGCAAATTTTACAGCTTTAAGATATTTACCGTTGTGAAAAAAGAGCAGCGCAATTATAGCGCCGCCATTGTGTGGCACTTTATACTTGTAGTTACAATAAAAGATATGGCGGTTGTTAACGTGTTTGCAGACAATTTTTTTTGTTGTTTTTTTTGTTGCTTACTTTTGATGTCGACGAAGGGTTTTTTGGTTAGCGAGTATTGGAAAAGGGTATGGTTTTATAGACATATACATATATATATAAACATATATATATATATATTATATAATATTATATGTATATACATTTACATACATAATTACGATTTCTATATTTAACATGTAACAGTATAAATTGAAAACAGCAGAATGCTCAGAGTGAGCCAGGAGCATTAAAAGTAAATTAATTTAAAATCTCTACTTGATAAGGGCTACGTTGAAATGTGACATTGAAAGGTATTATCAAGTAGCTATATACATGTATATATACATATATAGTATTTTATATATATGAGTATATGTTTGTACAATAATTATACATATAAATATTTAAAAACCACTTAACGCAATACCTTCGTTTTGCATTCAAGCAACAGCGTTTTATATTTGCTTAGTATTAATGACTACCGACATACACACGCACACACACACACACACACATACAATGAAGAGTGCAAAATGTACTGCTAATGCAAAAATCGTGTTGTTTATGTTAGGCATTAAAAAAGTGTAGTAATTTCAGCTTCAAGCTGCTGTAACCCCTGCAGGGCAAGGTGAGAGACCAATTTATAGTGAGGTTAACGGGTCGAGAAGAGCGTAAAGTTAAATAAATAAAAGATTAGATTGCATGAAAAATCTGCATGCTTCAATAACTTTTTATACAATAATTCGCCTTTAATTGTAATTTCTCTAATTAAATGAAATCATTTGACTGTTTTCAATGTACATAATTGGCTCATGTTACTGTCGCTTAACTTTTGAGTTATTTTATTTGCACTTATATAATTTAAATTTCCTTGTTGGCTACTGATTACATTAGCTTAAAAGTAAGAAAAACCGTTAATTTCGGTTGCACCAATAGCCTATACAAATACAAAAGCTTCCTTTGAAGAACTTGATTCCGATCGTTCAGCTTGTATGGCTGTTATATGCTATAGTGGTCCGATATCGAACGGATGGTTAACGAACAAAAAGTATGTAGGAATTCTTAAATTTAGTCATATTTTGGAATGGAGCTACCAACTTTCAAAACTGTTAAATATTTTAATATCGATGCAAAAGTGAATCATTGGAAAAATTTATATCAAGCATAGATTTAATCTTTTTTCGTGCAGAGTTGCCGCTGTTAGATGGGTTAGAGCTGTTAATAACCAGACAAAATGTACCTCTCTCATGAGTAGTTGGAAAAAGAACTGCATTGAAGTTATTGAAAAGGTTTGCGGTAATAAATTTTTTAACATAGAGTTACCACCTCTCAAAAAAAAGTAAAATTTTATAAGATCGAGATATTGTATTATAATATCTTTACAAAAGTGATTCATTAAAAAAATCTAAAATGAAGATCTGTAATATAAATTTTTTTGGACAGAGTTGTAATCGTTAAATGATTAAATAATAATAATAACGACACACAACGTGCCTCTTTCGTCAGTAGTTCGAAAAATAACTGCATTGAAGTTATTGAAAAAGTTATAATTTATATATATTTGAACATAGAGTTGCCACTATCGAGGAAAGTAAATGTGTTTGAAAATTATTTGATTTAAATAAAATTTATATTGAAGTTGCATGAGAGCGAAAAATGCATACAATTAATATCAAGCTTAAGGAATTAAGGCAAGCCTTCCAAAAAGTATTTGGATGTAGTTGCCGCTTATTGAAAAGCAAAACTCGAAATAAGGTTCGAACAATTTTCAATTTAGAAATATATTCACAAAATATTATGAAATCTACGTCAAGGCCTATACATTGCTATCGTTCAAAATATTATTTTCCACACTAAATTGGTGCCGAAGTATTGTATTTTGAATAAAAAAATTCATTCAAAAAAAAAAAAATTCAAACTCTAACAGCAAGCTAGCTCGCAGTTGTAGTTATTATTCGCTTCTGAAATGAGCTATTTGCAGTTTAAGCTGACACATATATCTTGTGCTTCAAAGGAGAAAGATGTGTAAATGGCAAAACAACATAATGAATTTATAATCCTAAAAAAGGTTGTCGAGAACTAAAAAACTCAAAATAAATAAGCGTAATGAAGCATGTATGGTAGAAAGCGAAAAAATTAAAAGGCGCCACTCAGCCGGCACGCAATGTAAAAGGATCAACCGAAGTACTGCGCGTTTTTCTCAACCTTTAATGTGCTTTTAGCGTTTCTACTTATATAAGAGTACACTAACACCACACCGTCATTCGTTGCATGAAGCTTTTCGGGTGTGTTAATATACATGTATAGTAAATTATATGGCATGCTTTTAGGCGCTTCCACTATAGACGTAGTGAATAAGAAGAGCGGCGGCTCTTATGCAATGCCATAAGTTCGTTTGCATGCCGAAGGCTATTTCAAAGGCAGGTAGCGCAAGAACAAGCACCACCATTCACTACAACACAGTTTGTGGCACACAATGACCGCATACAAAAAGTGCGCACAAAAACGAGGATGTATAAAAATCGATATGTATATGCATTTGTTGAGTGGCAGCGATAGCAGCATGTGCGCATGGCTTATAAAGAGCATGTTTGCGCTGGCCTAAAGTACGCTGGGCAGCAGTGGGCTATTTATTTAATTTCTTATTTTTTTCATGCAAGCTAAAATGTTATTGAGCGCTGTGGCAACTGGTGGCGGTGGCAGGAGATATGCATGTAAGTAGCTTATAGTAAATTAAATGGATTGCATGAGCGCAAAGTTTGAGTGCTGGCGCTCATTACAAGTTGGTTGAGCTGCTATCGGCTAAAGTTTTCCTCAGGCAAGCCACTGCAGAGAATGCATTCAGCCAAGCGCATGCTATCGATAGACTTAATGACCATAGTAAAAATCGAAATTAATGTACCAATGAATGCCAAACTTTAATGCATTTATCATAAATTTCTAGTGGTTTTTTATTTGCTGCTGTGCTTGTGAAGTAAATGAAGTGGTAGTATTTGCTTCTGCTTCTTCTACTTTGCTGTTGTGCAATGAAAAGTTTGCAAATAAATGCTATGTGTTAAGAAATATTTGCTGAAGTTTGTGTAAAAAAAACGCAGTTTAATTGGATTGCTGAAAGTGCTACTTTTGCCGCGCACACAATCTATCGTGGCAACGCCGAGCATTTTTTGTTGCGTATACGCCCTGTAGTCCTTTGAAATGCAATTTCTGTGTGTCTCAGTGTGTAAACACGACTGTATTAAGTTATAAAATTTTGCAAGACTTTTGTTGCATGCCACTGGCATCAACGCGTATTGTTGTTGTTGTTGTTTAAATTGTAAGTAAATAAAACTCGAGATAAAAACCTGTCAGAAATCATTGAATTGCATCAATGCATATGAAATATGCGCCAGCATCAGATGCAATGCAACACTCCACCAAGATACATACACACCCATCCTCACACACTCGTTACTTGACTTTTCATATTTTGTTTATGATTTTACATATTTTCCAACCGTATGTATTTTTTTCATTTGGTTGCCTTCAAGGGTATTTCACTTCACTCCAATTTTGGTTTTATTGACTGAATTTCATGTTTGCGCTTCCCATTCGCTTTTCATTTGCCTCGCAGTGCTTCGTTCGTTGCAACTTCGCTTGACTCTCATCTTTGCTACCTGATTTTGCAATGTTCAAGCAAAGTGCAGAAATAACCAAAACAAGTGCAAGAAATATTTGAAACTTGATTTCCGGGGCAATTGCAATGTGAACTGTTCAACTATAGAAATCGAAAAATCAATTGCAACTGCAAGCTATTGCTGAATTATTCCAAAAACAAGTAGTTGTTGCATGCTGCAAAGCAGCAAACTGTAAAATCTGTTGCGTATATATGCTTTGCTTGTCGATATCGGCACATTCGTCCAATGGCGGTATGATGTTTGTTATCTGCTGTCACTCTCTGCGTGGCAAGAATTTGTATAATAAAATCAGATAGACTTTCGGGCACATAGAAATTCGGGTTTATTTGCACCATTTTATATTTATTCTCACTCGAAACTCTGCTTGCGTGTAAATGCACTGTGTTTGGTTGTTTTTTGTTTGCTTGTAAAATCATAGGCTATATATGTACGTGGCTGCGAAGTTGCTACAATTTTATTGTTGACTACAAAAGGTGCTATTTCCGGCTTAAAGGCTTTTGAGCATTTAGTATTGTATATTTATTACTAATTTCGGCAACAAAATTAAACACATTGAAAAATCAACAAAAAATAATTATTAAAAAAATGTCCCTCACAATTTTGCTTCGGTGCTGCTTTATACATTAAGTTTTTTGATAACCATTAATAAAATTTAATTTGAAAACAATGTATATATATATATTAAATTAAATTTTTGAAAAATTGTTTATTTTTATTTTTTTATTTTTCAAGTTGAGCTATTCAAAAATATTTCTACAATAGAATTTTACAAAATTAAAATTATTTTCGGAGATATAGGTATTTTGCTGACCCAGCATCCATACTAATTTGTCCGGAGCTGAAGCTTTAATATCGTTTTGCTCGAAACAATTGCTCAGGTTCCACTGTACCGATTTTCCTGAAATTTTTAGTTAGTCTTCTTTACAGATTTTTCTATGTCTGAAACTTGATAATTGTACTATTTAAAAAAAATCGAAACACTCAAAAAAAAGTGATACACAAATTGTTTTTTTCGGGCAGTTGCCATTTTGTGAAAAAATATTTTTTTAAATTTTTCCGTAGTTCCAAAATATTCTTCTAGATTAATAATTTTTATTTTTGCTTTCAAATTACTATGTTGGTTAAAGCGTAGGTATAGTACCGTGCCAATTTTGTGAAAACTCCCACTTTGTCAGCTGGTAATCTTTGAAACTTCTAACTTATTTAATTTTTTGATTTTTTCTTTTATTATTCTAATGTTAACAAATAACAAATAGAAAAATGTATAATAAAATATTAATTGCTTTGTTGCGACATTTCAAAGATTACCTGAAATTCATGCCTTGTGACTAGAATATTTCCTTAATAAATTTCTTTTACCCCAAAAGTTGTTCAACTGAATAATCGCACAGCAGAAAAATTATGAAAGTTAACAGATAACAGATTAATCGAGTTCAATTAATATATATTTGACTACCTACTTACCTCTCGATTTACCACAGTGTTGAAAGTTTTACAAGTTTTCATTACATTACAATTCCAAAAATTTCTAAATTCAGTAACTTTATATGGTATAGCTGCTAGTAGGACTCTTCTTCTTCACGAAACTCTGATAACTTTGTCGATACTTTTCATAATTGCTTCTACCATTGTGGCTTATGAATGAAAATATGCAGGAAATTTAAAAAAAGTTCGCTTTTATGACAAATGGCCATCAATATAATTTCCTAAAATATTCGGAATCAAACCAAATATATCATAATTTATATTTTTTAATTTATAACTGACTACATAGCGATTTTAGCCAATACTCCATCGCCAACTATACAACAATAGTAATTTCATGAGCATCAGTGTCATCTAAGGTATAAAAAATTGTTTGATGATGATCATCAAATTTTAAAGCCTTTTAAATATTTTTATGGCAAATTCTTATTCACAAAGAAATGCACGCAAATTTATTTTTTGTACTAATGAAAATTTTATGTTGTCTACTTTCAGGTATGTGCACCGTTAAATTAAGTGCGTCAACATCAATCATTAAAGTCATAGGGCAGTAAGTAATCAAGGCTTTCGATCGATATTTATTTATATTGCAGCAAAGGCTATGAAATCAAAATTTTGACAAATAGCCAAGGCCTTGCTGAGCGACCCTCTTTAGCCGAAATCATATAAAATCATACAAAACATTTAATAAGCATTTGTAATAACGCGATTAAATCGACTATATTGCCGCAGATAATGTTAATGTTGCTGATGAAATGGCCAAAGTCAGCGAGCACTACAAATAATAATCATAATAATTGAGGGGCGTGGTCGGTCAGGCGATTGTGGCGTGCACAATTGTCATTGTTTTATTTCTCTACACACACACACACTCATACGCCAACAACCACAACACTTGTGATTATTTGTGTGCAATTGTAATTGCATGTGTGCGCATGTGCGTGCATGCATGCTCATACATTATTTCTGATAATTATTCATGTCGAATGTTAATTCTACTCCACATTGTCGACCAAAGCGCTGAGGGACCGCCACCCGCCGACTATTGCCCGGTAATTAGACGCCAAACACAGCAACAACGCCTGCCATGGCATGCACCTATGTGCGTGTATTATGCCGTGATGGCTTTGTAGCAGTACGTACAGACATTGGCGTGTTCACAAGTACATGCGTCGCCGCCAATTTCGCGTACCTTTAATCGTGTCGCACACAATTCGTTTAATTGTGGTTTTTCATTTTGTGATATCATTGTTAAATTTAATATCATTGATATTATGCACATGTGTGTGGCTATGCAGGTGTATGTGGCTTTAATGTTATTCCAAGCTACATACATATATACACTGTCTGCTTCGTGTGGTTTTTTCGCGGTTCGTCGCACATTTCTGCCGCAATAAACAACTCATTTGATATATATAAGCAATTACAGTGTTGTTGTTAGTAAATTTTCTTTGTTTTTTTTTTTTTGCCTGCTCTGGCGTCCGGCAAAAGCAAAGTTGATAGTCGCATGTAAGTTAACTTGAAAGCTCGTTAAACGGATGTCATAAATCGCAAAAATGGAGTTACATCAAAATGTAGTATAATTTCATTTGAAATAAGAATTATTTTGGAGAATATATAGGGTGCTTCAGCTGGAGTATAAACACAGTAATTGAATAATTATTTCTTTGTGATAGCGTCTTTAGTTGAGTTTATATGCTATTTTGGTGTTTAACAATAAGCACAACTCTAAAAGTGGTGTAGCTGAAAGCTCATTAAATGAAACTGCAAAATCATAAAAATAGAGTTGGTTAAACAAAAAGTAACTAGCTTTTATATTACTATATTTACTGTTTTTGTTATAAAATTCGCTTTGAAGCATATATAGGGCGATTCAGTTAGACTTTAGATACAATAATCTTATAATTTTTTGTATAGACCCCAGTATGCCGCACATACTAATGCATAATAAGGTATACATGTATAATGTATTGCTATACATTTATTTTAATTAACTTAACTTGGCTCGCCATGCCATCGCTCTCACCTCAGCGTTAACCTTCACGCATGACAGCACCCGCTAATGTTCTTCGGTGTTATTGTTGCTGTTGAGATACCATATATACAAAAATAATAATAAATACTACACTATCATTGTGTATGTGATTATTGTAGTCGGAAGGGAAGTTCGCTATTATTCGTTATTTCGACCACAATGCTATTGCGTTCTATTTGTGGCACCAAAATGATGACCACTTATAAAAAAGTACGAAAATATTTTAATGCCAGCATTGAAGTAAAAAAGGTAATTACTTAGAAATGATTGTGCAGATTATGAAAATGTCAAATCGCCCTGATACAGGACAGCAAATGCATATACCTACAATAGTTTTGTATTATTGCTTCTATGTGTGTGTCAACAGAGAACTCCTATTAAAAGAAATTTGATCTAACAATATTTTTTACTATAACTTTTAAAAATAGCTAACTAAGCTGACTTTACGGTATGTTTGTATGAATGTATAAAAGAAAAATGCTTATATTTTTCAAAATATTTCTATATTAAGTATTTTTGTTGTTGTCGTTCTCTGGATGAAATGCTTAACAAAATTCTTCCTAGCTAACTAAGAAAATACCTTCACTAAAAAAGGTTTAGGATCGTGATGAAGCATGCAATATTTATTTTTATTTTTAGTTACATCAACACACATACATTTGCGCTGAAACTGTACAATTTCTTTAAGCATTTTATTTTGATATTTCTAACACATATTTATTACAGTTTTAACTACTTTTTCAACTTTCAAAATATATTTTTTCATATTTCTACTTGTGCTGCTCACTCGCTGAGCTAACTCTCCGCTTTACGCCTCGTGTTTTTGCGTTTGTAAGCTTTGCTCTGCCGTTTGACATTTCTACATTTCTACAAGTATACGAGTACTTAGTAGTCTGCTTGCTTGGCTTACGGAAAGTGAGCATACATACTTGTATATCTTCAAAATAGCCATGCCATTGTGGCTGCCATCGCACAGCGAACTCGTTTGATATACACGAAATGATTTTATTGCAGTTGCAACTTTTGTTGTATTTATATTTGCCTGCAGTTTAATTTTTTTGCTTCTTGTTTTCTTTTTGTGTGTGTTTGTGTATTTTTTATTGTTGCCTGCTGATTTCGCTCCACTCAAATTACATGAAAACCACATTTCATTGACGCAACTATGCTAGTTTAGACTAGGATTAGATTCATCGTTAAAAATGAACAAAAGGTGACGTGGCATCACCATATACAGCGTATTTATATAATATATATGTACATGGAATAAATATTAGTATATATAGGATACCTTCTTGTTATAATAAATCTACAAGTATATAGCTGAGGAGTGTAATTTTTTGTTATAACTATACTAGCAGTTGCACAGATAGGTATTTCTTTTGCCATCTTTACAACATTGCACTGAATCTGGTGTGAATTATTAAGAAAAACATAACATATACGATTAAATATTGTTGTTTGCATAAATGAATCAAAATAATTATATCAACAGTCAATTCCTTCATTCTTAGAAGCAGTTATTTTTTTAAGTTATTTTAGTTTTTCCAATTCATTCCTTCTAATTATCTTAATTGACTCAATTTATGTTTCCGTAGCCACTATTCCAATTTCGAAAATAAGAGAAAACACCACAAACCCCAATCTAACAAACATGCGATGAATTTTATTGAAAAATATCTGTGTTGATAAAAGAATATACTTTATACATTTAACAGACCGTGTAAAATATATTTATAAATGAGCAGCGTGTCGAGCTGAGTCGATTTAACATAACATGTCCGTCTGTCTGTCTATATATATGCAAACTAGTCGCTCAGTTTTTCAGACGTCGACATTAAATTATGCACATATTATTTTCTCCTCTAGAAGCTGCTAGTTTATCGGAATCAGCAATATCGGACCGCAAAAGCATATAGCTGTCTTAAAAACTTTAATTGTTAAGTAATTAATCGAGTTTTTGTATTGAAATCTTTTTTATTTGAAAATGTATCTTCACAAAATTTAGCACATATTATCGAAGCCATCGCTACAATATATATATATATACAAGTATATCTATATAGAAAATTTGAACCTGTGAAGAATGTTATAGCTTCGATACAGCCTAAGTTAACGTGCAGGTTACTTTCCAACTGCAATCTTCAACACTTTTTATTAATTTTTAATTAATTCACAGCAGTCAAAAATATTTAGCACTCAAATCTAGAAGCTAATGTTATTCTCCATTGCGAAAAACTGCAGTCAGATAGCACTCAAATTTCAAATGAGATTTCGATATAACCCGGAGTGAGGTTAACTTCATGTTAAACACCAAAACTGAACTTAATAAAATCGGCATTGAGTTATGTCTGTCATCAGAAGAGCTAAAACTATCAGAACCCTGACATATAGTGGTTATAAAATGTAATCGTTTTAATAATATTGTCGAAACCTTATGATTTTAAGAATTATGTTGGACAATACAAATTTTTGAGTAAAATTAGTATAAACATCATTGAGTATAGTACCTCGTCAAAAGAACTGAGGCTCAAGGAAGAGTAAAAAATTATAGATGGTATAATTATATTACAATATTTTTAATTCCAAAATGACAAAAGCTAGTATTGTGATGAAGAGTTTTAAGTGGTTACAGCAGAGCATGTGACTTATATTTGCTAATTTAACCACAAAATGACAATTTTCAAGATTAATGCATATTTACTAAACGTGTTACTCATTCTGAATCTCTGTTCTAAAATCTGCTGCAAAAAATATTTGCTCTACATATGCAGGTTGGTTGAAAATTCTAAATTTTATAAAATTTTTTTTTTTCAAATTAGTTCATCTGCCGTGAGTACACATGCAAAGTAACAAGTTATTCCGTCAATTAGTTCTTTGTTTACAAGCCATTTGAAGTTGCGGTGTCAGAGAATTTTTTAATATGGAAAAAATTTAATATCGCGCAGTGATTAGATACTTTGTTTTAAAGGTTTACAAGCAAAGGAAATTTATGAATAGTTCTTAGAAGTATATAAGGAATCCTCACCTTCAAACCGCACCGTTGAGTTTTGGGCTGGTGAAATAAAACCGCAACCACACCAGAAATCATTAAACAAGTTCATAACATTTTTAGCGAAGACCCAAGTTTGATTAAGCGGGAAATTGCTAATGATATAGGCTTCTCAGATGAGCTAGTACTTCATATTTTGCATGGAGAATTACATATGAAAAATCTGTTTGAAAAGTTAGTTAGCACACGTTAACAATTCAATAAAAACTGGATCGAAAACAAATTTTGCATCATAATTTGGAGGGTTTTAAGCAAAATAAAACCGATTTCTTGCATCGTTTTATAATTATGGATGAGACTTGGATCTACCACCAAGATCCTAAATTGAAACAAACATTTTTACATGACATCCGTTTTTTGGGATGCAAAAGGAATTTTGTTGATTGATTATCTGCAGAAAGGAAAACAAACAACTCTGAATATTATTGCAGTCTTTTGAATCAGCTGTATAAAAAAAATTTGTGAGAAAAGATCTGGTTTGCCGCACAAAAAAATCATTTTTCATCAACACAATGCACATGCCAACAAAGGTATTTTAACAATTACAAAATTCAACGAATTAAAGTACGAATTGCTTGAGCATTCACCGTATTCACCATTTTTGTCTCCTAGCGAATAATACCTCTTTAGAAACCTGAAATAATTCCTTCGTGGAAAGCGTTTTTCGCCGAATGAAGAAGCTCATACAGCCGTGTATTTCACAGAGCTTCCGGAAAGTCATTAAAGCGATGGCATAAAATTATTGGAATATCATTGAAATAAGTATATATATATATATATATTAAATACAAAAATATATTTCATACCAAAAACAATATTTTTTCATTGCGAGCACAAAAACTTTTTAACCAATCTGTAGTATTTGATATTAATATTCATCTAGTTGAAATTCCGTATATGCCACACGGAGCAACAACACAACTATGCTATTGTGGCAATAACGTAAAGCTGCATACCACAACAGATTACTGCTAGTTGATAATGCCACTTCAGACACTTCCATCAAGGTTATCAGCGCAATTTAATCAGAATAGTGGCATACGGAAAATACATGTTTATTTTTATAAATATGTAAATAAATGTGCATACAAAAGCCTGCCAAATGGCCAAAATAAATAAAGAGCAACCAGCCAGACAATGTATTGTATGTGTGTGTGGTATAATGCAGTTCATGTGGCGGGCAAGCAAATAAATTGAGCGTAATGCAGCAGACAAATATTAAGCAAAACACAAAAGTGGCGAGGCGAGGCAAGGCGCTGCACAAGGAGCTGGTGTGGCATTGAACGTGCTTGAATCGCTAACTGTCCGCCTTCACTTGTCTTTCTGCCGTTATTTTGCTGAATAAACTATTTTTCCACCAGCTCATTTGCCGCGCAACATTTGGACGACCCTTTCAGCGCGCTTTCCAGCTAATTATTCAGCTTGTGCAGAAAGTTAGCTGTCAGATGTTTGTATGTGTGTATATATGTATGTGTTGTTTAGCAGCCGTTGCCGGGCACGCAGTTGTTGCTTTGTTATTATTACCTCTGCTTTATTGTTACTTAGTAATAGTTGTAGCTGTCAGAGTTCTAGTTGTTGTTGTTGCAGTAGTTGTTGTTGACTGATTTTATTATGCAGATCACAGCAGCGCTGTTTTATTACAAAAATAATAACAGCAACTGCTAAATAGAGCAAATGGTCGGCAGTTGAGGAGCGAACAACTTGCACAGCATCCGGTTTAATTCATTTCCGCCTGCACAACATTCGCCCTTTCCGCTCACGCATTGCCACAAGCACACCATTGGCATTACCCAGTTCGCAGTTGCTTTTTCTGTCTTCTGTTTTCCTTTTTACTTTTGCTGGGTTTAGGTAAGTTGTTAACATAGTTGTTGTTGTTGTTTGTGTAACAGCTCACACTTATTGCTTGCTGTCGCTCACCAACAGCTTTTCACATTAGTATTCAGCATGTGCGAGCGCATGTAGTTCGCACTGTTTGTAATATTGCTTTTCGTCGGCCACAACACTTAGTCATCTCTCGCATATTTCGCTATCTGCGTGCGTCAGTGTGTGCGGCAGCGCTAACACTAAACAAACCACATTCCAGTGGGAAGCTGACTTGAGTCAGTGTGTAAATTAGACACGAAATGTGGCTCTTGAGTTCTTGGTTGCATGCATATGTCCATAATTAGCTGTGCTCTTATTGTTGCACGCATCTATAAAATCAACAGAAAGCTAAAATAATAATGCCGACATATTATCCTTAGCGCTTTTGTGCATATTGTCAGGATGTTCAAAGCATACAAGTAGTTCTTAAGCAAAAATAGTAAAAAACAAGAAATAGCGTTAACTTCGGTTGCACCGTAGCTATAATAGCCTTCACAAATAAATGTCTTATAAGAACTTTGATCGGCCAGTTTGTATGCCATCTATATGATATTGTGATACGAACTGAACAATTTCTTCGAAAATATATCATATCAATATATCATTGCCTTAGGGAATAACCTAGGAAAAATTTCATGAAGATATCCCGTCAAATGAAAAAGCTGTTCATAAAAGCACTTTATTCCAATAGTTCGCATGTATACAGACAGGAGGGCATGGCGAGGTGACTAGTCACGCTGATCATTTATATATACATATACTTTATAGGGTTTGGACGTTTTCTATTGGGTGTTACAAACATTGTGGCAAATTTCATATAACCTGTTCAGGGTATAAAATAACGTATGTGTTATGTGCGTAATTTTTTATTTATTATTGATGTGACGCGGCAAAATGTTTTATGCCGCAATAAAAGTTTGCGTAAGCTCGTTTTTGTAACAAAATTTGGGTGCGTCATTTCAGAATGTTATATGTGGCAATGAATTTTATATAGAAGCTGCATGTTTTCTGTAGAAATAAATATATTTGAGTAAGGTAAATGTGACTTGAACAAAATAATTTATAGTTTGTTTCAACTGAGCAACTGTAAGGCTTTGAAGGTGATAGAAGCTGAGAGTGACCTTTGCGATAGAGAAGTTAGCAGTCAATTCTTTCCCCTTTCAGACATCATTTTTGCACCTTCAACTGTTTGAAGATGAGAAACATTGAACTTGCTTGTTGTTGTTGTAGTATAAGATATTTCCCGAATTGCTTTCGTGCACTTTAGCGTTATGAAGTATACCTCGACTGTCTTGTTGTCATATTCGAATTGGTATAGTTCATAAAAAACAAGCTAAAGTTCATCTACAATAATTTATTAAAATTTTTCGTTACATTTTTTAAACTTGGAGAAATCTGTATGGCGAGTTTAGATTTTTAAAGCATCGAAATGTGGTTTGGTTTAAGTTTTTATGTACCACCGATATTGTTGCAATAAAATAGTTTAGAACTAAACCAATACCTACATGCTGATTTGATTTCAGATTTTTTGCGCTAAAGTAAATTCTCCAAGACAAAAGGTTTCTGCAAAAGATCGCGTTTCCATTGGATACATAAGTTCAAGCCAAATCGTTGCTCAATTTTATTTTTCTATAACAATTGCCAACAAACTTTCGCATCGTAAAAAACAGCTGCCAAACACAGACCAATTCACGTATGGAGCACAAACTTCACATTAACATAAAAATAGGTTGTACCAATTTAGGAAAACAATTGTTATCAATTCGGCTTGCGCGCGCAGTTTATATGGACCAATGCAGGTCTATATAGACCTTATAGTACACACATTATATTTCTGTCAGCTAAATATTTTTCGATCAAGACTTCTGACGAGGTAAGCCAATGAGAAATTCGACATACAAATATACTCACACTTAAGCTGATTAGCAGTATCGCTCGCACAACGCCACTCGAATACTAATTTCAAGCTGCTATAAACCCTATTCATTGACCAAGTATTTCGATATGCACTGCACTGATATATATAATGCATATACTCACAATAGGTACGTATTTACGGCACAAATGCTCATAAAGGCATTATGTAATCGGATCAAATATACATGTACTGGCATAACTTCACTAAATCTGTGATGGCAGGATTCATCGCACTCCCGAAATGCTGCGCAAATACTCGTAATTAAATGGAGTTGTGTGGCTGGTGTATTATCCAAAGCCGATTAGAACCCAGATCTATAATCGGTGCAAAATTAATTTTACACTCACAAGTAGGCGACTTTATCAAATAGCCCCAACACTGCTACGACACTGAATTTCTACAGCGCAGATTGCCTGCTAAGCTACTGTGGATAAGACAAGTGTGCAAATTTTGTCACTTACATTGCATGTAAACATACATATACGCATTCCTACAGATATACATACAAGTATATGTGGTATATAGGATACACATATATGTACCCATCTCTAATCACCTACTGAACGGTGAGTGAAAGCGAAAAGCGAATACATGTGGCATGTCGACTGCCTAAGAGTCGCAAGTGTGCGTATGTGTCGCAGACGTTGGCGGCGGCAATAAAATGAAATTACACCAAAGCGCATTAAGCGTGTGCGCACAATTTATTTAAAACTATTTTAAACGATTAAAATAATTTCCACTTAACGCTTTCGCCTACTTTGTCGGCTGGCACAGCTCGCCAAATACATGCACATATTGGTATGTCTGCATGGAAATGTATATAAGGGCGTTTGTGGCATGTGTATGTTTATGTTGTTGGTATGTTTGGAGGTATTTCTCACATACCTATGGTATGTAATGAGATACAAACACATATGTAGCAAGTTTCGTTTTCAGCCTGACTTTGGCGCCAAAGTGGCCATATAAAATTAGCCATACACACCTGTTTACTTGTATGTAGATCTACCATATACATATATATGCTGTGTATGCCGACACATATGTTCTTTTTATGTGGTGTGTGGCAGCCAAGCTGCGCTGCAAAAATGTTAATGTAATTATCGGATCACTTAAGCAATTTTACACTTAGCAAAATTGCTGAGCCAACAAAATAAAACTGCAAAAATGCATGGCTTTCAATGCCAACAAAAGTTTTTACGTGTGGCTGAAAAGCTTTTGGCATTTAAATGGTCATTATTTCAATATTTAACAAGTGTTGCTAACGATGCAATATCAATTATGACTTCAATTATTGCACTGGCTAATTTAAGCTTTCTTTGCTCAATGTGTTCAGTACAAAATAACTGTTCTTTTTTATTATATAAAACTTATTTATGGTCATAAATATGGCTTATTTTAATAAGAGGACCTACAAACTTTCAAAAAACTTTTTAATTTTTGATATTAAAGCAGTTTCAAAATTGTTGATGAAAGCTCTTAAGCATAAAAATTAAGATTAAATGGGGTTTTAACTATTGATCAAAGCTCTTCAGTATAGAAAGTCATATCAAAGGGGTTTCTAAACCATTCATGAAAGCTGTTCAGCGTAAGAAAACCACTGCGTACAAACTTAAATTCGAAGTCCTTGAGGTTCTTAAGAAAACTAGTGATTTAGTTTCACAATAGTTTTTTTTCACAATATTCATTTTCTATAACACCAGTTATTTTATTGATGAAAGTCATTTCGAAATTGCGGAAACCTTGGAATTTTGCTGCAGCGTTTGCAGCTGCCAAAGTCATAATCATAACCCATTATTGCAAGTATTGCGATCATCAAAATATAAAAAATATCTAATAGAAACTTTAAATAATAAAAAGCTTCAGAGCTTTATCACAAAGCTTTAATCTTCTACGTGTTTAATTGTAATTCATCAGTTTTTTTATTCGATTAATTAGAGCAAGCTCTTCTATATAATCGAAATCTTTAGAACTTTTCGCCAGAGTTTTTAGCTTTCATGTACTCGCATATAGTTCCATATCACCAAACAATCTTTTTAACTGAATAAGGGCAGCAAATAAATATTTTATTAAACTAAGTTCATCCTCTTACAAATTAAAAAAATATATATAACAAAAAATAGTTGACTCTGGCGCACCAAAGATATAATACCCTTCACAGGTGTATTACTTTTAGCAACTATATGTATTACTAAATCTGTAAAAAACCCACGGTCTGCGGTCTTTTGTACACATCTCTGTCTTCATTTTCATCCGTCAGTTTTTTTGGCAGCCATATGCCGTAGTGATCCGATATCGGCCGTTCGAACAAATGAGCAACTTTTCGGTGAAAAGGGCGTGTTACTAGTTCGTGTATATACAGACTGACGAACGGACAGACCGATTTAAACATGGCTAAATGGACCAGTGTATGATCTTGATTTTTTAGATATATAGGTACTTCATAACGTTTGTGATGTTTCCTTTAATTTTTTCACAAACTATTTAATATACACCGTTCAGGGTATACAAATATTTCACAAAAAAAAAAATATAATTATGAAATTTCATTATTTTTGTCATTAAAATAATTGCGACATTTTCTTAATTATCTAATAACGGTAAGCTCTGTGAATGAAGCCACGCGGTAAACAACTTGCCTGCAGCGCTCAACGCAAAATAATAACTGATTTGCATGCCAAAAGTTCTTAAGTGCCTAAACAATGCTGCCAGCTGATTATAGGAAATAAGCAACAGCATTTGTAAATTGCAAAACTCCGTTGAGAATATCTGACGATGATAAAATGATGTCAGATAGCAAATAGTTGTTGGCCGCTATTGCGTTTGTGGCCTTACAGCTACGTTTGTGCGACGAATAACTCTACCAGCTGACAATGAGCTGCGACACGACAGCCGGGCGGATCAGCGGATTTCCCTTTCAACAAATCGCAAATGTAAAAAAAAGAAAACACAACTTGCAAAATAACAACAAATCAACTGTTTAACTGTAAACTAATGACAGAAACCGCTGGCTCATCAGCGGCAATCTGTTAACCAGCTGTTATTGTTGTTGCAGGCAATAATCGCACGTCTGCGCATTTAATATTCGTGCTGGTTGATTTTGCTGTTGTTGTTGCTGCAAGCTGATTGCTAAAAGATTTTGATTAAGGCAGCAGCCAATTGGCAAATATGTATGTGTCTGTGTGTGTGTCAATTCATCAAGATGAAGCAAAACTTAGCGTTCGTAAGCGCTGTGCGGCATATAAATATTATATGTATCTCCAATTGTTACAACAGCTACATAGCACTTTGTAACAAGTGTAGTACATACTGTATAGCCAGGAGCTGCTGACAGCCTACGCGCTTGTGACTCATGCGCACTTGATTGTCTTCCAATGTAATTAGCTGCTCGATAGCTATTTATCTAATTCGCAAATCATTTATATTGAAGTCATAATGATTTATTTGTAAATGGTTATACGTATATGGGTTTTGGTGTCTTCGACTAAACAGCTCAACACTTAAGTTAAGTACATATTATAATCTACTAACTATATCTATCTCTCTAGCTTACCTGACTTATTTCGTGATTTCGTCATGTGTATTTTCAATATTTTCATTTTCACGCTCACTGCCTCAATCTATCAATCTATAGCTCGACAACGCCACTCTTCCTCTAAGCGCTACATTTTCATAAGTTGTAGGTGTGGTTAGACTTCAATTAGATAGACATGGTATGACACGTTGCTTCCAAACGACTTCTGAGCTAATGTTTTTAAATTTTTGTTGGTATATATGTATGGGTATATACCGACAATATGCGAACAGCAGTCGGTTGTAAATTACATTTATGAGTTACTCACTAATTAAGTTAATTACGTACATCTTTTTCTCTCTCTTTCTCTCTATGGCTCAAGATCATTACGAAATTACAAAACGTTGACGGCCGCGAATAGTAAGGGCGAGCGTATTGCAACTCAACCATGTAAGGCAGGCTTTTTGGCATAAGTTAAATTTTATACGTTATTTTTTTTAAACACCGCGCGAATCGTTACCCATCATACCGGGTAACTGTGAGGATTTCTAGCTTATTTGCTTACCCACATCTCATTGGGTTGTCGGCGTAATTTCAATGACAATAGCACATAAGAAACTGTACAGGGTATCGAATGAGATTATCTGTGACTTTGAATTGTTTGTATCTCATTATATTTATTTAATGACTGACTGCTGTCGATAACGTACTTATTATAATTATTTGTACAGACGTTGTTTTTATGGTGTTTCTAATGATTGTTCTCACGAAAAATGTCTTTCGCGTGTATATTGCTAAACGAAAAGCAGAAAATATGGTTGCTCACTACATACATATGTGAATAAGTAGAATGCAATAATAGGTGTTTTTTTTTTTTGTAAAAGTTATTGTGGACTCGAGCGAGAATCAGCTGAAAATATACAATGCTTGTTCTAGCGAAAATAATCATGTAAGAAGTCATTCACAGCTAGTGTGGCAGCCTAAAAAAACGTCGATTTTGAAAATTTAAAAAAACTACCTCATCGATTTGTTTCTAAATTTTTAGGGTATATTTATAGATGTTTCAAGAATACACTGTGAAACTAAATATTTTTTGCGCCCTATGAGATCAGACGGCGCTTAAACAAAGGTCCTCCACTGCTGCAGTGATTCCGGCCTTTTCCATGGATGAAACCTAAAAATCAAAAATTCTCGTTAAACTAGAAGTCTTTCGCCGTACAAAAAAACACGAGCGAAAAATCAAAAAATTACATAATTAAAAAAAAAATTTGAATCATATCTTTCACACAAGAGTGTGCTCCTTAAAGATATTACATGGTTCAAAATTTATAGATTCTCGGTCTCTATGTTTCCAACGAAATCAAAGAAAAATTTGCCTGATATTATGATATATTATGGAAAACGATATCATAGCTGATCCAATTTTTTGCTGATGACATTTTTAAGGGGCTTGTAGAGCTAATATATTTATTAGGCGACAATTTAATATCTCCAAACGCGAGTGTTTTTGACTTTGCCAAGCGATTTTCTACATGCTTTGCCGTTAATTTAATTCTTTATGATTTCACACAGACACAGAGATAATATACATATGCATACATGTGTGTATGTTTTTTTGTTTTGCGCTAATTAAATTGTTGCTAAACTCTAGCAACGACAGACTGCTGGTGCGGCGCCGAAAGCTCAATTAAACTCATTTTAAGTAATTTTTAATTAAACCGTTATTTGTGCGTGCGTTCATGGATATGTGCGAGTGTATGTGCGCCTGGTAAACAACATGATATTAATTAAACGAATGGCATACACCCACACATACATGCCTAATATATAAACACTTATATATTATATATAAAATTAATTATTTTATATGGACATTTGCGCAGTGTTTTCATAAGAATACGTGTATGTATGTATGTACATATGTGTTTGAACAGATTTGAAAGCATTTAAAAAAATATTTCATGCCATGAAAAATATTATGTGTTATTTCCTAGCAAACATACTGTATATAGAACCACATATTTTATATATGTACATAAATATATTATCCTATATTTCAGTATTGTTTTGCCTTCTCTGCTACCATTCTAAAAAATATCACATGCGTAATTACTTCGCGCTTGGATATGGTTAAAACGCATCGCTCAAGACTCAAAATAAATTCTTAATTTATTAATAAAATTTATGCTACCAGAAACGCATATAACTCGTATAAAATATAATTCGAAACGTAGCCGAAGAAGTCCAGTATAATAGACTTTAACCATCTTTGATCGCGAACAAAACTTGTGTGGTTTATGTATCTTTCACTAACTACTTTTTAGGACCTCGCTTATGTATAACCTATACGTACTTATATGCTATGCTGTAAAATTTGTTATCTAAATATTAGCAACTAAAATTTTACAAAAAACTTTACCTCTCTCTTACAAAAGTTTTCTTTTTTAACATACATTTATAAATAGCCATTTAATTTTGTTTAAATACCAGTATTCTTTAACAGTTTTTAAATTTATAAAATTCGACCGTTTTTTTAATTAGCTTTATCACTCCAAGGTTTCCAATATTTTACAGAATATTAATGCCAACTTACAAACTAAATCCTTCAGTCGACTTTCAGCCTTTCTTGTCGCAGATTTATCGGAAAAACCTGTATACTTCGTGTCTTAACTTCTTGTCCATAAAAATCGATTGTATTAAATCGGTATATTATTATCTCTTCTTCACAAACATAAGCACAGCTAGAGAAACATTCCAAGGTTCCCGCAACCTACATATATAAATTATGCTGATCTTTATAAATTCAGTAACCTACTTCCTCGACTACTTTCCCTTTCATTTCAATGTCAAGTTCCCATTTCGAAGCCGATATGTATGCTTTTCTAGCGTGCTTATCGAATGCTTGACATTCTTTTAACTTTAGCAAAGAAATATAAGAGAAAACTTAAAAAGCGATTGAATTGTACTTAGCGGCAATGCTCATTTAGAAGAATGATAATTGAATTCCACATACAACTAACATACATTTAAGTAAGTGGGAAAAGCTGAGATTACTATACACATACATACAAACATATGTGGCAACAATAGAAATGTGTATGTATATAATTACATATATATTATATTATCTTGCTTTTGAATATGTATGTGTTAGGTTTGATTGCGTTGTGTTATGTCACAGCATTTGTGAAGGCGGGACGAAACGACAGGCAGAGCGGCTGATAAAGTGCCAACGTATGCGCCAACGCCAACATATGTTCACGCTTCTAATATTACTTGAGTTTCGCATAGCCCTGCAGAAAAAATATAACCAAAATATTTGCTTTCTTAAGCAATATATGTGTCTACAGATATATATATATTAAAAAAATCAAACAAATTACACGTACACCAACAACAAAGTTCTCGAATTGAATTTATTTGAAGAGAGTGTGCGGATAACTCATTATGTACAAGTGGTATAGCTGCTATCATCAGTGCTACCAGTTTCTGTTTTACATTTTTTAGAACAGTTTTACCATTGTGAATGGTTCAAATGTCAAATGAATATACAATTTTTTTTTTTTCGTTAATTTTTATAACTTAAGACTTAAAATCAATTACAATAATATCTAGAAAATAAAAATAAATGGTTACGACAACATTTTTGAAAGCGAAAAAAAGAATTTCTCCACTCCTTCATACGTTAGCGCAGGGTTGCACCACAAGTGTATCCAGTTTATTTGAGCATCTGGTATAGTTTGTTCGATTCGTTGGAGAGTAGTATCGAAGACATTTGCAATAAAAATGTCTCACGGTTATTCTTAGTATAGTTCATTTTTCCAACGACAAATTTTCTTACAGGGAACTCTGCTTGCACTAAATCTACTGCCGACGACGGTGATTACATGCACATACGTTCACACATGCTTACACATATATATATATACATATATATAGTTGTATGTATGCATGTAGCGCTGTGCAACAAAAGCGATAATGCCATCACCGACATATGTCAAGTACATTTATTTAATTGCCATAATTAGTGTGGCACTAAAACAAAAGTCTAACTTAACTGCTTTGCAAAGTGCAATATAGCGATGGCGAGCGAGTGAGTTGGAGTGCGCCTATTGTCGCTGGCGAATGGAAAGGCGCGAGCAAAATTTGCCAAAGTGCTGGAGTAGGCAAATGTCGCCAGCATGGCATTGTTGTTGATTTCCAATGCTGCCAGAGTGCCAAGTACAACTGGTGGCATGTACATATATACATACCGTTTACTATATATAATATATATATACTTGTATATGTATATGTGAATATATGTCTATATGTAAAGAGGCTTGGAGAAAACGAAAACAAAAGCACAATAACAACAATAAATGTGAACAATAGCAGCCGTCAACAGGCGACGCAGCAAATGCGAAGACGTTTGTGTGCAAGCATTCGAACAACAAACAAATCAGCGACAACAGAAGAAAACAACAACAACAACAACTTGCGCTTGGCATTCGTTTGAAGAATGTGAAAAATGGCTTCCTTTAGTGCTTTCGCAATTAAATAATAATCTGTGCGCACTAACAGTGCAACATACATACATACCTAAATACATACATTTATGCATTTTTACATACATACATGCGTACACATATACATATTTATTAATAAGCTTTGTTTGTGTAGCAACCGCGCCGTTAATCGTGTGCGTTTGTCCAAATGGAAATTGCGTTGTCGCCGCGTCAATTGCTATGCTTAATTGATGGAGCAATTGCTTTTGTCCCACACTTTGGCACTAATATTTATGTTGGAACGTTTTGTTGTTGTTACTCTCATGCTTTTGCTGCAATTTTTGTTTTGTTTTATTTCTATGGTTCTTTTCGCATTTTCCTCGCGCTCTGTTCATTGTGGCGAGTGGTCTAAGTCGCTTAATGAATCGCTGCCATTTGCGCATTGTCGGATTACCCATTCATTTGCATGACGCCCACCAACACATACACACACACACAAATTAAAACGCTTTCTGTGTATGTGTTTGTATTTTTATGTTGCCGCTAATTTCTGCTGTTGCTCATTGCTCATCACAAGCAATTTGCAACAGATGCTCTTATTTCATTGTCTAGTCGCGACGCGCTGCTGTGACACAGCTAGCACTTTGGCACACACCGCATGCCACATGCACAAGCACACACACACGCATACAAAGCGATCTCTACAATTACTTTAAGCAGTTGCTGATTTGAAGTGTTGGTTGTTGCTAGTTTTGTTATTCAACAATAAGACTGCCTTTGTTGTTGTGCAGGGAGTTGTTGTTAGTGAAAAACTTTTGTTTTTGCTACACCATGGCATACCATTTGCATTGTAAATACATATGAAGGTGTTTAGGTAAATATATGTTTATGTAACTGTGAGTTTTATCATTAAGTACTACAATGAGCTATTCACTTGTGCGCTTTCAGTGCTACGCACGGCTTTTGCACTTATTCACATTCTTGTTGTTGTTGCTATGTGCATGGCATCATTGCTTTAGGTTGGCAAATTAAATACCCCGCATTGTTGCAGCTAATTTCTTTTGTCGTTAATTGCTTCAACGATGGTGGCACAGATATGCTGGTACAGCGAAAAGTGAAAATTTTGCGACAGACTTTTTTATTTTTACACTTTTGATTTATTTGAGAAAATATAGCTGTATCCGAGTTAGAAAACCGTTAAGGGAGCATGAAAAACTGGTATAAATACTTATATTGGTAAAAAATGCATAAACAGCTAGTATAAATCACACAAACTTGTATAAATCACTGAAACTCGCATAAATCACTGAAACTTGTATAAATCCCTGAAACTGGCATAAATTACTTTAACTAGTATAATTTGCTTGAAACTGGTATAAATAGAACATATTATCATAAAGAAATAAAAAAAAGTGATGTCATTAGAGAAACTACAGCTGTCTTCGGGTTAGACCACTGTTGAGGGCACATGAAAAACTGGTATAAATCACTTATATTGGTAAAAAAATTTATAAACAGCTAGTATAAATCACACAAACTTATATAAATCACTGAAACTCGCATAAGTCACTGAAACTTGTATAAATATCTGAAACTGACGTAAATTACTGGAACTAGTATAAATCACTTTAAACTGGTATAAACAGACATAATATCATAAAAAAGTGATGTCATTAGAGAAACTATAGCTGTCTTCGGGTTAGACCACTGTTGAGGGCGAAACTGAAAACTGGTATAAATCACTTATATTATAAAAATGCATAAACAACTAGTATAAATCACACAAATTAGTATAATTCACTGAAACTTGTATAAATCACTGAAACTGGCGTAAATAACTGGAACTGGTATAAATCACTGAAACCTGTATAAATCACTTAAACTGGTATAAATCAAACATATTATATAATAGACTGGAATAAAACATTCAAATTCGTATAAATCAGATATACTGGTACCAATCACAGAAGTTGTCGTAAACCACATAAACTGGTATAAGTAACGCAGACAGACATAAACCACGTAACTAGTATAAGTCATATCAACCGGTATAAATACAGCGATCTAGCAAAAATAACGTAACTGGTTTTTAGCAAGTGATCATACCCATTTAACAAATGGACTACTTTGTTGTTGCTAAAAGAAAATTTTTTTTTCAGATGACAACTCACTAAGAAGTACCTTAACCAAGATGTTTACTCTAAGGCCTCTTATCTAAGATGGTTGCATACCTTTGTAGCGTTTAATCTTGTAGACTATATTTTGCAATGTTATGTACTTTAAAGTTTCCAACAGAAGTATTAGTTAAACTGAGTATATACTAGCAGGGTAAAACTTAAATGAGCGAACCACGTGATATATGTAATAAAGGACTGATTTTATTATTATTAAATATTTTACGAAAATTTCCAATCGAAAGCAGCCTTTACAGTAAAAGTCATACAAATTATTAAATTGGAAAGGAATTTGGCACAAACAATATCGTTTCTCTCTGTAGATTCTTATTTACAAACGCATATACATACATACGTATATAATCGAATTTTTTGATAATGACATGTGGAAAATTAATGCGAAGAATCAAAAATGCCGACCTGTACGTCCCAGCAGTGAATACGGTACAGTCGCTTTGATATGCATACACAAATATGCCATAACCGTATATAAATATCAAAATCAAGTTGTGCGTGCGAAGCAATAAATTTGATTTTATTGATAAAGCATAAATTAAGGAAGGCAAATAAATGTATCAGCAAAAAGCGAATAAATATGAATATTAATTTATCAATGTGCATTTGATAAGAGAAAGAGTTGGTGACGCACAAACGTACGCATGTATATATAACAAAATATTCGTAGTGTTCGGCAAATTGCCACAGTTTCAATTCACATATTATTAAGTTCAGTAAAAATTTGATAAAAAGGAAATTTGTCTTTTTGGAAATTAGAAACGTATATACCACTCTTACAATATATATCAACCTTTAACAATTAAGGGGGTATTCTGGTTTAGAAGCCCGAATTTCAGGCACTTCTTCGGACCCGATAAAAAAGTAACAAATATTTTTACTATAATATTTTATAAGTTTTATTTTGATATTGAAAGAGTACAATCATTTGCAATATTAAAAAAAAAAAAAAACCAAAAATCTAGGCCGGCAAAGTGAGGACTGATGGAAAAGTGGCGTGTCCTGGTGTGCAGGATATCAGGACGCCCAGTAACTGCAAATGGAAATTGTTGAGTGATCCTGAAAGAGTTTTTTTTCGTCCGAAATTTTTTAAAAATATAAAATAAATTTTTTTTTCAATGATCCTCCCGTCGTGCAATAGTATAATGTATAAAGAAGATCTGTATAAAATTTCAAGTAAATGGATTGAGTAGTACTTGAGATATCAAGCACACCGTTTCTAAAAAAGTAATTCAGAGAAAAATGAACTTAAAGCTTGCGCCGAGCTGCCAGTCGATTTTGTCAGCGCATCGCAAAATGAGCTGCCGAAAATAATTGAAATTTCCAACAAAATTTTAGGGTCAGATTCTAAAGGGTTATCGAATTTTTTAAATTTCTAAACCGGAATACCATCTTCATTTATTAATGCATAAATTCCACGCTTGTCGATGCGACAGTTTCGACAATATCATACAGCCACAGAATGTACATGTGTTAAAGCAGAGAACTGCAGACTTACATATAAAGGCAAAATCGCTTACCGGAACGACTAAAAGTAGCACTAGGGATACACTTAAATTTTTAAAAACCATTTGTTATACAAACTGCAATAATTATGTTAAAGTAAAACTCAAAAACTTAATTATTTATCGCTGATAATAATAATAATAATTTAAATAGTCAAAAATGTAGGGTATTTGGAAAAACCCAAATGATGAATGTATGTTAATTGTACCAATAATATTGTAATTTTTTTCCAATATATACTTTATTCAACTTTACTTTGTATTTGAATTATTTTAAATTACATTAATTCTCACAAAATTACGAACCTAATAAATAGTACTGTAAAAATATCCTTAAACATAAAAATTATCCTTAAACATAAAAAAGTCAAAATAGTGACAATTTGGTTATCTTGCATATACACACATACATAGTTGAGTAGAAGCGAGCATTAACCTCTCTATTCCAACCCTCCACTTACAAATGAACCGTACTTGGTTTTACTCAAGCAGTTTCTCTACTCAACCCTAACATTGCTTGCAGTTATGATAAATTATGCATAGCAAACCACTTTTCCCAAAGCACAGTTGGTGAGTCAGCTACCCTAACCAGTCACATTTACTCCTGATTATAAGCGAAAAAATAATAAAACTGAAAATAAAATAGGGAAAAAGCAAATAACTGTGATTAGTGCAGCAAAAAAGAAAAACTTAATAAATAAACGTGCACGAAACATCACACAAGCCGTGGCTGCTTTATTTTAGGTAAAAAAAATTAAACAACACGGCAACGGAAAAGTGTATAAGACTGTGGAAGTTTGCAAAAATGCCGTCACTCATACGCCATGCCGTGCGAGTCACACGGCAAGCACACAAATATGAGCATAACCGCCATTAAATCAACTCACACATACATTTACTTACTCACACTCATAACGTGCAAAAAGCAAAGTAATGTTTTCCCCATTTTCCGTCGCGCAAAAAAACAAAAAGCCAAATGAACGAGCAAACATGACCTTTTGTGCCACATACCGCAGAAATAAAAGGAGCGCACATTTTTTATCATTCACTTTCCGTTCGCTAAATGCGTGCATATGTTGGCGTATATGGTGGCATCCTTACACGGTATGTTGGCGCTGTATAAACGGCTTGCTATCTGTATTGTCGCGCCTCTGGGTGTTAATGGAAATTTTAAATAATTTGTCACCAGGCCATAAAATTTAAAAATTACGATTTCCTTCTTCAACAAATCTAGTTACACATACGTATACTTTGTGTGGCAACATTTTTGGTATGTGCACCTTTTCGGCGGCTTTAAAGTGATCTTGCACGCCAATACGCTGAAGCACTCATATACTCGTGCATCCATTTTATTTCATCTTACTTTGTACACTTTTTATGCGACTGTAAAAAGGTTATGTTACTTGACAAAAGGCAAGCGTGAAAGTGCTTGTTATTGCAACTTTTAGGTTTAAAGAGTAAGAAGTATTAATATAAAAATAAAATTATACTTAGCAAATTTTAGAATGTGTTTTTTTTTTGTAAAATTATGACCTCATCATTTTACTTTCTTAATTTTACTTTGATTGTGTTATTCTTTAGTGCGTTGCCCTTATTAACGCAACAATTTCCAGCAGGGTATGTTCACCTGTACTGCAATAACTTTTTACGCATACACATGAATACACATATACACTTGCAATTACTTGCATGTAATTAATTAAACCAAACATTGAGTGCAGCCACCAATGAGTATAAAGTCGTGGAAAACCGACGGTAAATCCAGGCAAATTAATGCAAGCAGGCAATCAAAGAGGGATTTGAAATGTTTATCGAAACACCGAAATCAGGAAAAGTGGTGTGGTGTATGCAGCGTGGTTATCTGACATAGCGATAAACTTAGATTACCACACATTAGAGACACATAATTGGAATAGAGAGAGCAATACAATTTTATTTAATTCGTCTTTTTTTTTTAGCTTCTAAGCCCGGAACGGCCGGAAGGCTTAGCTCGGACCCCGGACTATACCGGCCAAACCGGAACGCATAGTCAGCTAACGATAGACCCACCTATTTAAAACTGATTCCGTATAATATATTAAATGAAAACCTTTGTTATTACTATGAATAATATGTTCACAGCTTGACGAATACCGAACGCTATTTAAAAAATTATTTTTGAGTGGTTTGGTGTATAAGCGAACAAAGGTTCAGCGCATTGGTAGTGTGCTCTCTCCGCAACCATGACAGACAAAATATATTTCCTACATATTTGCTGTTCTACTTATGGCAGTTGTACTTTATGTCGAATCCGATAGTTTGCTATAAAGATCATTTTAAATGAATATATATGTGTTCGTCTTAAATACTATATTTAATAAAGCTTCAAAATAATTAATAAAAGATTTGTTAAAATCTAAGCTGAGATACTTAAAATGCCTATTATTGATTAAAACTATTTTCATTTTCTTATTTAGCGGCAGCTCCATGCTTCAACAATTTATTTACTTTGTGGTGATCATGAACAGCTTACAGAAACAACTTTTTGGCTCTCAGAAGTTGATTTTGTGAGCGTGGAAGACCAACATAAAGTACGCAGAGAGAGAGAGAAATAGTAGAAACAGATTATTTATCGTAATATTATTGAAAAATTGTGTTGCAGAGTGGACATAGACTTGATTTCGCTTTTAATATGCTAAAGAATTCCTTTTTTTTCATACAATTATTGATTCGCTTGCTCTTATTGGTCAGACAAAAATACAACCAACATCTCTTTTTTCTCTTTTGTGAGTTAACCTTTTTTATTCTTAGCGTAACATTTGCCTCAAATCAAAATTCGATTAACATTTCTGTTTATTGTGTGAGAAAATATATGTATATAAATTAAGCTTTAATGAGGTAAAGGACAAAATCAGAATCTCTTATTTATTTATTCTGATATATATACATATATAGGTAGTATTGAAGAAATCTCACCACAAAATTGACTAGCTGTTAACATCGTGTTAATTGCTACAAACTGACAGGAGCTGTAGTTAATTTAAGCTCTTTATCGGCAAATAATTCCAGCTCCCCCTGCTATGCCTACCTTCACACCAGATTTTATGTAAAATATCATTATTAGAGTTCATGAACGTGATTAATTTTAATTTATGACAGACGCGCAACTGCAGTACGAAATCTGTAAAACAGTAGTAGTTGAGGTGCTCTAGCGCATAAATTTTAAATAATTTAATTACATAGCTACATACGTATGTGTACATATCTGCAATATATGCAAACACTTGAAAACTTCCGCATAAAATATTTACTGTCACCATCTTCTGCGGCATACAACATGGCAGTATTAAGAAACCGCAAATCCCTGGTAAAGAACAACTTAAAAGTGCTCATTAAATCAAAGCATGTCTGGTGGTTTGGTAACTAAGAATCAAACTTATGCCACTTGCACACATAACGTACGCACTCACATATGCTAACAAACATTTCTTTAGCCACTAATTTTGTTGCAAAAGCCACATTGTAATGTTGCTCATGTCGCTGCTGTAGCTGTCGCATATTATATACATATCTTATATTACATAATATGTGTATATATATATATATAGAGATATTTATATATACATATATGTGTGTGCTTAGATGTAAATTGCTACAAATTGTGGTTGCATCATTAGTACTAACAGCAAGCATGCCATGAGCCAAGATACATACAGCTTCCGAGTTGCATACCTATACATATGCCTGTAAGCACACACTTAAGTAACTGTGTATAATACCACTATTTTAATAGATTCGCACACACACATACACAAACACCGGCGCTCTACATTGATTGCTCTTCGCGCTTTTCTACTTCAAAGGTTGTGCCCCGACTAAGTAGGGTTAAAAATGAGGCAAAACATCAACGTTTGATAAATATAAGCTGCGCGCACAACAACAATAACAACTCAAGTAGCATTTGTTTTGCTGCAAATATGTGTTGCTGTCTGGTTTATACTTGGTGTCGCTAGCAAAATTTATTGGTGGTAAGCAGCCTTACTCTCGCAACTCTCCTCATACATACTCACATACACAAACACAGGCGCACGCATGCTGACTAAAAATGTACGTGCTTCTTGGCTTGCCGCCTTATTTTTTTGCGCTGCTTATACGCGCCGTCGACATTTGGCACTCATACGCCCTGTTGGTCATGGTAAATGTCTTACATGAAGTTTGCTGTGGGCATTGAGCTCATGCTGGCCATAAGTTTGCGCCTTTAAGATTGCATTTTACAATGTTTTATATCATTATCCTTTCCAACTCATGTGCCCCCAACTGGCTAGGCGTGCTTTAGTGCTACATAACTGTGTAGATTAATATGTACGCTTGCGTAAATAAAGACCTATATGCTTCCGCATAGACGGCAAACTCAGCATTTAGCACGTCATGCCGTAAATACGCGCACACACACCTCTCGCTTGATATCAAAAATTTGCAGTGCAGGAAATTCATCAAATTTCGTGACTCTGTTGTTTTTACCACAAACTCAAACTTAAATATGTTGGTGTATTAGCTCACGTGTATGCTAGTGTCAGTAATACTTGTAGGCACACCATTATATATATCCTTACACACACAGCGGTTTGGCGATAAGTTTTTTAGCCTAAAGGGTTGCCTGCTGCCGTAGACTGTTTATATACTCATACATGCATATATTCATGATTATGCGCATGAATGAATAATTCCAATTACATTTATGTTGAGTACATACATATATAAAATGTATGCCTTTGCTTTGCCCGTTACTTCATCATATTTAGAATAAACCTGACATTTTAATAGACCTTATCATATTAATCTCATTCTTAGCTACTCATAATAATGAGATAAGTGTAATATGCTTAGGGCTGTCTTGTTTGACATTGCAGACACGTACAAGTGTACTTAGTTGTTGTGGTTGTTGTTTTTGTGTTATGGTGGCGCAAGGGTCGTAGCTTATAGCTCTTAAGTGCGTACAGCGTTAGAAAGTTGAAAGCACTTGTGACTGTTACTTAAAAAATAAATAAAGTTGAGGTCAACAAATTATAATCACTACATTTTGGAGAAATAGTTTGATGTGACAAAGTGATTATTATAAATACGAAAACTAAAACTACCTAAGCAGTGTGTTATATGCAAACATACAACACACACAACTAAACTAATATGCCTATAAATATATATTTTCTTCTAAACCATATATACATATTTATATGCTTATAAGCACATATGTTATATAAATAAGCAGTTGCGTCTGTGTAATGCGCTTAACTTTTATTAAATTCGTTACATTCTGCGTTGGTGCGTTGGTCATTAACGTACAATTTGCTCGAACCACTTGACTATATGCTCAAACCACTTGACTATATACATTATTATCATAAGTGAGCATCATAAATTGTATTTTCTTATAATATATATGTAAGTGATTGTCTGTAGGAAATTCAAGGCATAAAAAGTAGTCACAAAAGTATTTTTGAATGAAATAACTTTGATGCTAAAGGTGAAGAATGTCAAAACGTGCATAGCTTTCCATAAAAATTCCCCTACAAATATTTTGAACTAACAAATTTGTGTACTTTTCAATATTCTTTGTAATATTTTTACATTTTTTTTAAGGTAGTTTTATACAATATGAACATATTTATAAGAAATAAGAGAACGCGCCTAAAGTTAGGCAACGTTTTATATTATCCTTACCGTTTTATTTAGTAATTTTAGACTACGTTAATCATAGCAACAGCTTAAATAGAGTGTATGATTTAATGAAATCGCACAGACGGTTGAGTGTTAAATCAAAATAAAATATTTTAAAAATCTAAAATATCCACAACATATTGCTTATAGTTCGACTTCTTGATATTTTAGATAAATTCAGTCGTTTGTTGCCTACATTTAGGCGGTATTGTGTGTTTGCAACGATCTTAAAGTAAAAACTTATTTGTCAATCTATCCTCAATCTTGCGAACTTTTACTAGATGCTCGTTGAAAAATCAAAAAGAAATTCGTGAAGTACTTTCATTATTCTTTTCAGAGGGCGGAAAAAAGCATTTATCACTATACATATGGTGTAGCAACAATAAAATTTCCTATAAACATAAGCGGTCATTACGGTAAATTTTCTCCACTATGATATCTTCACATTAAATGTTCTATTAGTTATATGTGCATTCGATAGGCAAAGTTTACTTGATATTGCCTCTTTGTCGCTTATCTCCCAATGAAATTCCGTTTTTGTTTAGCCAAACTTAGTATATCTGTGAATACGTCAGTCTATTTGTAAATGTTTTGCAAGTAACATAACGGTTTCACATATGTTAAGTCATTTATATAACTAAAATTAAAGCGCGCACCGTCTTTTTACTGCAGATTTCCTTTTGGAATCATTTATTTCATTTTTTCTTTATTATTACATATTACATTATATACAATGTTTTAGGAAGTTTTACCTCACTCGACTTTTGAATTTTTAAGTGTAGTAATAGAAATTACTTGGGATCACCAATATTTAAATTAATATTTAAATTTTCTTAAAATGATACGAAAGCCGTCCGTAGAGGTCTTTAAGCCTTAAAATATATACGTTATCAGAATATCATTTTTTTTTGTTCTTTTCTTTATATCAAATTTGGGTACGCAATTACAAGTTTTAAACAATATTCTTTTGAAATACTTTATAGCTAAATTTTTCTATACTGGCAACCAATATTTATTAACATTATCTTGAATATTTTCCCAATCGTATATGTTGTTGTTAATTTATATCTTTCAAGCATTATCTTGAAAATCAAATAATGTTAATAATTTTCTTTTTTTTTCATTCACAGGTATGTTTACAAACAAATTTATTAATTCAAACTACTGATTTCTAAAAATATGGTAAGCGTTGAATAAAACTGTAAATGTTAAAAATTTGCCAGCAAAAAAAATCGTAATAAGAAATTTTGTTTATATAGAAATTATTTCCTGCATAAGTAACAAATGATGGAAACAATTTAAGGATTGCGAAGCTCACACTACTCGTCATGTCCCTTATTGCAAAAAGTCTTCTTAATGGCTTTATTACAAAAGCTTTTTAGGACTTCAGTAAAACCGAAGATTCAAAATTACTAAGAATTTAAATAGCTCAAATAGCTAAAAAGTTCACGCAAAAAGTGTATACGCCCTCATATAATTATATATATTATATTTTTTTTTTATTTCTGCTTAAAATCATTAAAACCACTAGAGAATTTAATAAGCAACAAAATTACTTTTAAATGTAAGTCGCTATGTAATATGTGTATGGGTTTTTTCGCATTCACATTAACATAACATAAAACAATTTAAAAAAAAATTGTGAAAAAAATGTTTATTTTTTAAATGTTCACATTTTTTATTGAAATCCATGCTCTCTATACTCCTTTTTACCACAAAAAATATTTAATTTAAATTTTACATGGAAAATAAAATATAAAAAGCATATTTAACCACAAAGAAAAAATATAATGTTCTTTATTTAACAACAGCATATTGCGTGCCCTGCCTTGCACACTCTTCTTGCAAATAATTTATTTTTTCATAATGATCGCCTACTTAAGTCCACTTTAGCCACCGCAGCTGGTGTCAAGTGTTAAACACGTCGGAAATTCGTTAAATAAAAAAAAATCAAAACAAAGAAATACTAGTCATTATAATAAAAAGTAAAGGAAATTTAAAAGTAAAACAGTGAAGTTAGAAAATGAAGCAAAGTTGAGAAGGAAAGTGTGTGTGTGCGAAAAAAATGCTCAGAGCAAAACAATTTAGCTTAACCGTAAAGAAGTAATGAATTTTTTATAAGTATTCCTAGCATGCGAATGACAGCCGCAACAAGAAAGCAACCATGCAACAAAGCCACAAAGAACAAAACAGAGACGAGCCGAAACGCTGCCCACAACAGCACCACTACATAAGTATATACGTGGGTGGGTGTGTATGAATATTTGTGTAAATATATATGTTTCTACCCGAGCTGAAGTCCATAAGAAAAGGTGAAATATGCCACAACAAAGACGTAAAAAATGCTCAGGTTTTGCTTCGATCATTTTATACTCATGGCAAATTTTAGCAGTGCCGAGATGAGCGCCCATTTCGAGAGCATACGCCATTTACCCGAACACAAAACACACTTACTTCAAAAACGCACTCAGCATTTGTAAGCGTTTTAGACACTATCCTGCTGCTTCCACTTTCTTGAGGTAGTTATTTAAGAGACTCGCTTGCTCACTGTAATGCATATAAGATGTTGCAATTTGGTGCTCGCATCTTATGAGTAGGAGAGACAACAAAATGGTGGAAAATAAGCGTTGGCAGGCTGATGAGTTTAGTTGCTAAATATATAACTAGATAGTTGGTTAAATAAGATAAAAAAAATATTTTCGAAACCACATTGTATATATACTATGTACATATACATATGTATGTTCGAAGGAAATTTTGTAAACTAAAGCTTGGAAACAAACAAAGCGCTGCTAAATCACAACTATATACTGTTTAATGACTCAAAGAAAAGCAGAAAGCATACGGAGTATTGTGACAGGGTATAAAAACTTATCAAACTCAGCGCAGGAAATTTAAAGAAAAGATACAGAAGACAACTTTGCACAGCCAAAACTTTAGCATTTCAAATGTGACACCTGTCACTTGTGTGACAAATCAGTAGAATATGAAATGTCATCAAAAAGATGTTGGGAAAAACTTTGCTTATGTACAATGAGCTGTAAAAATAAAACAGACTCAGCTTTACATCAGCAAAATAAATACATATATATATAAATAAAAATATATATTTACTTGATACCATATTATAGCCCAATACGTGAGTTATCATAGTAAAAGCGAGTGAGCGCATCTAATATACTAACAGTGTGTCTTTGCGTCTAAAATACAAAAAATTTTCACATGTTCTAGTCTACATATTAGTATTATCAGGATTTTCAAGCATCCGGTTGACTTTACTCCTTACATATTGAAGATGGTATGTGAAGTACCTTCGTGAAACTCAAAGAGCATATGTTATATAATATAAAATCGGGTCAATATCGCCCTTATCTTACATATATCTAATGTTATATTATTTCCCCTGCTGTTATTTATGCAAGTTGCAAGAGTATAAAATGTTATGTTACACCCTAACTTACATATATCTAATATTATATTATTTCCCCTGCTCTTATTTGTGCAAGTTGCAAGAGTATAAAATGTTATGTTACACCCTAACTTACATATATCTAATATTATATTATTTCCCCTGCTCTTATTTGTGCAAGTTGCAAGAGTATAAAATGTTATGTTACACCCTAACTTAGCACTTCCTTACTTATTTTATACAATTTCTTTACTAAGCTGCTTGGTCACTTTTTCCGCTTCACCGCCAACGAAGTTTATGAAATATACATATTACAAGCATATTTTATAGCACATGCTGCTCGCAGTGGAAATAAGCAACCACATATGGAAAAATTAAATGCCATAAACCCCGAGTGTGTTTTGTAACACGCAAACTGTTGTAGCGGCACAAGTTAGAACTGGGTATTTTACTTTGTGTAAACACATATATGTTTTCATAGTTTTCTGCGCACAGCTGCGCATGCTCACTTGGTTAACCAAGCGCAGATTTAATTGCTAGCCATTTTTATGTTTGTAAATACGTATAAACGCAATTAGAATAATTTCAGCAATCGCATAAGAGCATTTAATTCTTTATTTTTGCTCATTTGAAAAATTTGCGAATACTTTAACTTTGCATGTATGAGCTTTTGCGCTTGTATTGATATTTATTGCAGTTGATGAGTGAAATATGAGTGAATTACTATAAGAAAATATTAAGTTGCGCTTTGTTGTTTTTTTTTTTTGGTTAGTAGTTTAATGTAGATTTCTCATACAGAGTTGCATTTTCTCAATAAATTTACATTTTCACTCTGGACATAAAATGTATAATATGCTAGTTGGATGTATGCTAGAAGTGACAACCACTCACATTGATAGAAAACATTAGTATTATTTCAAAAGCCTCCCTTGCTACTCATATTTCTCTCTAATAATTTTGCTGAATTTTTTAATACCTTGTAATACAAGAAATATTTTACTCAAATAATATAAAAAACATTTTACTCAAAAACACAAAAATTTGTATTGCATAAACATATTTCCAATAAGTTCTGCATTGGAAGAGTGATAATCTGTAGAAAGTCGCCAGATCGTAACGAATCGCTATAATGATGACAAAAACGCTTGATAGTATATAGTCTGCTGAGTTTAGGAAATAAAACTCTGGTGCAGTGGTTTCGAGTCGTGATCGATGTATTAGTACCAGTACACATATCAATTGCTACCGTTGCTATGTAATAGAAAGTTGGGAAACGTTACGGTATTGAGTGAAGAATTCTAGGTCGAATAAAAACTAGTTTCTTTTACGTGCACCGTATATTGATTGGTAATAATTCTGGTTCAAAGAAAGCTGGTTGCGATCTGTGCTTCTATTCTGCACACAAAAAATTAAAAGCATCATATATAGCTCTAACCAAAATAAGGTAACTGGTGAAGGGTTGGTTTTGGACTCTTCGTATAATTTTCTATATTTATTTGCTGTGTTTTTTATCTCAATACAACCGTTGGCTTTGTGTAATTTGGTATCCCTGAATTAAACCTTAGTTTATACTAAAAATAGTGTATACGCTCTTTAAATTTTGATACTAAAGCATAAAATATATTATGAACTCCGAAGAAACAATTTCTACAATATTTGCTATCTATGAAAATTACAGTTAATCCCTACACTTGGCGCATTACCTTCAATATTCGGATTTTTATCCTTCTAATTGCCAAGTTTCCATTAATTAGCGAATCTCATTTGATGAAACTTAATATTTTATGCCCATAGCAACACTTCGCATATACTTCCTCATTATGAATTGTGGCAAAAGTTAGTTATGATAATGTTTGTGCGGCACTTTAGTTGAAACACTCACTCATATATCTGGTTAACAACGGTAGCCAAAGCTATGTTGCTGCGAGACAATGTTCCAATACAATAAAGTTGTTGTAGCTGAAAACGAATTAGTCAACTTTTTCCTGGTTTGCGCATGGTTAGGTTGTTTGACGAAGTTACTCGTATAATGCTGATTTTACAAGTTTGATATGGGAATCTCATTTGTCTGATTATTGCCGCAACATCAATTGCAATGCGCTATATGCCACCTTTGCACACATATTGTTTGTATATGTGTGTGTATGCTTGTCTTGCTACTGTATGTTGGCAAATTGTTGCTGCTGTTGTTTCCTGCACAATCGCTAAGAGCAATAAATTTTCCAAGCATACGCACACCGCCGCAAACATAATGCATAATACATATGTATGTAAATGATGTTGCTCTTTAAAGTGTGTGTGTATTAATGCGTTGGCGGCAGGTAATATGTTTTTTACGCGTCGTTGTTATATTGCTATATGCATGCATGCAGCTACATGCTGTCATAAGGTTCATTATTTTATCCAGATTGTGGTGTATGCGTGTGTACTAGCTACTTACTTTAACTGCCATTCTTAATGCTAATTGTTGTTGTTGCTGCTGCCTTTGGTGCTGTTGGTGATGAAATTGTCTTTTTTTTTTTTTTTGTTTTTAGTTGGCATGCAGCAAAGACGCGTCATAATTAGCATGCGGAAGCGCAGTGTTACGCTGCATTGCCCACACTCTACTACCATACAAGCATCAGCCATCAGTTCGGATTTACCTTGCGGTCGTTGGTGCGACTGTTGCAAGCACGCTGCGTTGCTTGCCGCATTTCGCAATGTTGATTTAACATTGTACAGATTTTAATTTTGATTTTCGTCTTATAATTGGTGCGCTTTGCGGTGCACTGTACTCATCAACCACTGGCTGTTACGCTCGCGCGCCTGTGTTGCCCGATAAGCTAGTTGACCTCACCCGGGTTGGTGGACTGGGCCACGGCAATGGCAGTTTTCCAAAATGGAATTTTTAATATTCTGCCAAATTGCAATTAACAGCGTACGCTTAACTTTAGTACAAAAGTCAACATTGGTGGCCGTTTAATGACAGCACACAGTTTTTCACATGATTTCAGGGATTTTATTGGAGTGAATTTTAAAGCAGCGCTTAATCCTCGGCCGATTTATGAATTGCGTTATTTATTTAATGCCAAAAGTATTAAATACAAGGGCAGATCGAAAAGTTTGACGATTTGGACAAATGTTGAGAGTTTTATATATTATGTTTTTGAAAAAACTAAGGATATAACCAAAATATATTAAAATTTTACACGGTTCGGTTTTTTGAATTACCAAACGCACTGTAAGATATTTGAAGAAAATATCGCAAGAAAAAAACTAAATAAACAAAATTATACAGCACTAAAACCCTTATCACCGGTAACTTATGGCTCAGCGATGTTTAATTAAATCGATAAACATAAGAAAAAATATTTTTCAAATTTAATTCCATTTTTTAAAACTGCCAAAGATCACAAACATTTTAGCGCGACCTTACGCACGTCTTACATGCAAAAGAAGTAAGAAATGTTCATATGCAAGCCGTTAAATATTTGGTATGCAGTATACGACTTGCAAAATCGCCACTCGCCAGATTGTCAATGCGGGCAGCCATATGGTATGAGCGACTTTTTGATTCACAGAAATAAAAATACTGAAAAAGCCAATAAAAACAAAAAAGAAAGCCACAAAAAGGCAAAAGAAAAAATAAATAAGCATGTACCACATTGGTAAGGTAAGAGGTAAAAAGTAAAATAACAACTACAACAAAAAAACAGCGCCTGCAAATGTTTATAGCAAACCTTGAGTGTACAAAAAAGCAGCTTTGGTGAACCTGCCAGAATTGCGTTTTTAATTATTTACTCATAAAAAGCAACTCATTAACATAATGTGCGGTTTAAGCTGCCGCTGTTGCTACACGCAGCCTTAATCCTGCATTCGCTGACAAGCCGATACGCCGCTTGCCACTGCCACTGTTATTGTGTTTGGGCAGCGTAAAATTGAAAAAAATTATTTAACTTTGCTTAAGTTAATGTAAATTAAGTAAATGTAAATTCAAGTGGCTTGCAGTGGTATGCCGTGTTGCATGCAGCCATAATGCCAAGACTACTGCTCGGCTTGACGAGCGGTAAATCAACTGCAATGCCGGTGGCTCAAAATACGCCACAGCTTTGCCACATTCCCTTTGGCATGGCTATGGGTGTTGGCACTGCACAATTTCGCACGCTATGCGGTTATGGTGATGGTTGCTGGAAATGCGGTTGCAGCGCCTGAGCACCAAGATTTGTTTGATAGCAACTGCAGTAAGTCGCAATAGTTAGCGGCCACGTGCGGGCAAGCGAAAAACAACTTAACTTCGAATTGGCTTAGTTTCTTGGTATAAGCTTTAGATTAGTGGCCTTAAAGCTATTTTAACTGCAATTCGTAGGACTTAGTAATAGTTTTAGAGGAAAATAACCATGCAAATTTAATAATCTTAATTGATTTTATATAAATTTTCTGACTAAGCACTTGGCGGCATTAAAAATATCTTGTTTTAGCAATAAATTATGCATAGTTAGCTCAAACCGCGTTTTATGTATAGTTTGTATAAAAAGTGTGGCACGTGGCAACTATTACATTGAAATTTCATTTCCATGAATTATATTCTATATTTTGTTGCTACTTTATTTATTTATTATTAATTGAAACTTGAAGACTTTTTTTATGCTTAGTACCTTATATATACTCGTTTACATATAATATTTCATATAAAAATTAAAATATGGCAACTTTTTGCAAGGAAATTAATTAAAAATATTTTAATTATTCGTAATTGAATTTCAATCAGTCAAATTTAACACATTTTAGAGAGAAATATTTTTATTAGGGTGGGTAAAAAACAAAACGATTTTTTTCACTTGATACCTAAAAAAAATAGGTTCTCAGATACCTCTAAGAAAATCTTTCCAAGTATGAGCTCTTGTTTGTAACTTTACAGTTTTCCATCGTTTTCTTATTATCAGATAGATAAATTCAAATCTCGCTTCCAACTACTTGAAAAAATATTTAGTTTCATAGGTCTTGTTGGAAATTAAATGCTCTATATAGTAGTCTCTTCTAATTTTTCGGTTTAGTTTAGCGCTTACGAGATATTCATCGTGAAACATTAATGCATATCATATATATATTATATTATATATACATATATATAATTTTTTAATTATCAAAACATAATTTGAATTTTTCTATTTGATAATAAGAAAGCCATACAAAACTTCAAGACAGAGGACCTTTTCTTTACAATTAAGATCTCATACTTGGAGAGACTTTCTTACTGTTGTTTAAGAACCTATTTTTCAGAGCACCAGCCAAAAAAAAAAATATTTTTTTTACGCACTCTAATATAATATTTATGATCAACGTTAATCTAGAAATTGTGGACACGTCCAGACACTGGTACAAGTAAGGACGCGATTTATTCAGAACTTTCACATAAATACACAGATTTGTATATGTATAAGTGTTAATAATGGCTTTTAAATTAATTGATCTGGTTTTGAAATCCTTCGAAAATTTTAGAAGAGTAAACAATTTAAGAGAATAAATAAGAAAAAGGTTGCCAGACGCATATAATTGATGTATTGTGAAAAGTAAGTATTTATTTATTTATCTGAAATCTAACAGTAATATTATAGAAAGAAGCAATGTTGGATTTTTTTATGCCTGATTTTTTTTCTAGTAAGGGTTCTCAATTGACTGTATTAAATTTTTTTGTAAATAAACTATAAAAGTTGACAAGTTGAAATTGACTGCATATAAACAATTTAAATTGTTTTCTTAACACGAATTTATTTTCAAATCTAAACAGAGTTACCATACTTATTTTAAATATAATTATTTTTAAAAAATACATATAAAATGAAATAATACAAACTCGAAAATGATGCAGAATGAGTTGCTTAAGAGTGGTATTATTACAAAAATATAAGATTTGTTGCTGACAAATTAAAGTTATGAAATTTTGAAATTTTGCAATATTTTAAATGTTTAAAGTAATAATATAAAATATAATAAAATCTTTTTAACTAACATGTTCGCATTAAAATGAACATACTAATTAATATTTAACGTTTATTGAACGTCAAAAATCTTTTACCGTCTTTTATCACTATGACAGCTAATTAGAGCTTAAACATGCAATTTCAAAGCCATTAGATACAATAATTGTGAAAAATTATACTACAACTGTACACGCATTATAAATAAAATACCAATAAAATAATTATATAAAATAAATTGAAATAAGTGCAAAATCAAAATTTTATTTACCTATTCACTCGCAATATCCATTTTATATAGCGGTTTAGAGTTACAAAATCTCACGCACATTAACGGTACTTGACATTGCAGTTTCATTAATTGTGGAGCCTACAAAATAAATTCGAAAATAATATGCGGCCATTATATTATATGTAAGTAAGTGCCAATGAAATTTCCAAAAATTATTTATTAAAATACATGCTATTGATATTTAACGGTATTTACGCTTTTTCACAATGCTTGTGGCAGACGTTAAAAACACAATTGAATTTGGAAAATGCGCTTTGGTGAAAAATATCAAAGCCGCACTGTAATAATACGGTACTTTGGCAATTTGATGCAATTTATTGCGGTAAGCGCTTAATATTGAAGGCTTTGTAGGCCAATTTGGCGTAAAGTATGGCACGTTTACGTACAAAAAAAAGTGTATGCAAATGCATAACTGTAAATGGTGTTTCGACATACATTATACATGTATGCAGTATGTATGTAAGTAATACCGTTATATAAGTATACAGCTAATTGCGTTGCTCTCGCGTACATTTTCCCTACAGGCGCGCATTGCGGTACTTAATTCTTTATTTCAGCCAAATAATATTTTATTTTATTTCAATAAAGTGGTAGGCATTTTTGTGTGCGCCAATTGAGGTCAATCGCATTTTAGCAGCATTTAAATTTAATAAAATATTCTTGCAAATATATTGATTGTGAATGAATTTTGTGTGTAATTAATTTATTTCATTTAAAAAGTATTTACTGCTAAGATAGTTCCACTTGAAAATGCAGAAAAGCTGTCTTAAAAAAATATGCTCACATTTGATCACCCTATAATATAGCGTAAAGAAATTCAGTGAAATGAAATTCAGAGTAACAATTATTTTGCAATAACTCACCAATTCTGCCGAATTCATGACACATTTCCACAGCAATTAAAAGTATCAAGCGGATTAGCAAAAAAAAAAAACAACAAAAAAAAACTCTCATAAGCTGAAAAAAATTTAATTGCATGAAAAAAACGCCTAGTGGGCAGCGCGTATAAATAGCTGGGAAATTAAAATTGACTCGCAATAATTACAAACATGTGTTCATCGATTAATTCTAAAGATAAAAATGTCAAATTACACGCTTCCTATTGCAGTCCAATGCGACACATTGCTAAGCGTTTAACGGATGTGGGTGGGTAGAGAATTGGTAGAGCATGCATTAAGGTGTGTCAGTTAAATGAGCATATTACAACAAAGAAAATGTAATAATTAAAAAATAAATAAAACATTTTAAATAATTTTATAGTTAAATATTTCATGGGACCCAGTTTGCTCTCAGTTTTAACTAAAGACGTTTTTACACGTTTACAAAAATAGTGGTTGCCACAGCTAATCAATGGCTTCTGAAGGTGGTGGATAACGTTTGTGGAGTAACGTTTGGAATTCAGCTATCCGACAGCTCTAGTGTTAGCTTTGTTAAGTTCTATGATGATTTTACGTCGCTATAAAACCTTCAGCTCTGATTTAAATGTCCTAAAAAGTATTTTTCTATAATATCTACATATTAGATCTACAGTTCCCAGATAAATAATGGAGAATCTATAAATAAAATTAAATATATTTTATTAAATCCTTACATACTATGTACATACATAAAATATCACTCTAAGTGAGTCCATAGTGGTATTAAATGTGCTAGAAAAGGTTAAATGTGGCTATGCAAAATATTCGTCTGATCATATTTTTCGTTACAACAAATATACTCTCATGCAATAAAAAATAAAATAATCATGTATTGAGATTATTAATCCGCATATTTTCAAATAAAAACAACATCCACCCTGTATAGCTATAAACAAGTTTCTCTACACTTAAAACAAAATACATACATACACATTTATAGATATACCACCAAGCATGCGAAACGTAACGTAGTAGTTTGTAATGCACAACAGTTTCAATAACAACAACACACGAAAGTATTATTTCAACGTGCGCTGGGGCAAATGGTGTGTGCAAAGAGCGTAACAAACTGTACGTTCAAAGCTAATGACACGCAGACCGACAATCATGATGCTTATTTATATTTAATTACACTCGAATTCTAGTGGATGACTATAAATTTTGAAACAATTTTGCGGCACTGCTGCTCCATATTCAATTATACCATATAAACTATTTGCTTTTTGTTGTATTCAAGCGCGTACATCATCAAGCTTTATACAATCAACGTGTGTATGAAACATGTAATGAAATACAACAAAAGTGACTGGCTCTCAACGTAATGCATCGCCGCTTTTGTGGCACGTCAATTAAATTTGGCTCTAACTAGTGTTGTATATGGAAAGTTTTGTATGACGTTGATGCCACACCTTTCGCCGAGAGTATGAAGCATACCAAATTGCCTGTATTAATTTACATGCCAAGCCAGAATACCGTTTGCCAACAAAACCAAAAGTTTTATTTATGTGGTGCAGGGACAATACAGTGTTGTCTTTCAACGCGCCACATTCGATATACGCACACGTATTGGTCGCTTGTGTATTGGCCATGTGCATGAGTGTGTGTGTGTGTGTTTTGTGCTTACTAGACACGCGTGTCAAAGTTTGTGCTCATATCCGGTCGGTTCAATTGTTATTTATAGTATAACACAAAAAGACATTGAATGCGTATGGCAACAAATGTGTGACAACAACAGCAATAACAGTTGCACTACTACCTGGCACAATGTGGCGCATTACGCGCAGAAGCCATCGGCAGCTATTAAATACCATTTAGTTGCCACATTACCGTCAGCTACTCGACACAAAACGCGACTCACACACATACACGTGCATACCACAGTTATGGCTAATGTGCAACTTCATACGCTCTATTACGTTAACAATTTCATTTATATGTTTGCATACTAATTGTTTGTGTGTGCATTCACGCACTGCAACACACCTTGAAATGTTGTCCGTCTCTCAGCGCCTCTCCTATGCCGATTTCTACTTTGCTCTCATGATTATATGTCGAAAATTGTATTGTGCCACCATGCAGAACGGCGCACCGGAAACCATTACCAGCGCTAGCGGTCCTCTATTACTAAGCATAGTTGTGTGTGTGTATTTGTATGCGCGGCACATGTGTCCACCACTAGCTAACTCGGTGTATTATGGAAATTGTATTAAAATTTTAATAACCTCAGCTGGTAGTAATATGCCAGTGAATGGCGCGCAGTGGCTTTCAGAAAAAATACTTTGTACGACTATTAACAGTGAGAGGAGGATCACTCTCTTGCATACCATGATTTAAGGCATTTATAAATACTGTCTCTTTCAATATGTATGTGTCGATAGCCCAGCAAGTAAGATTTTTAAATTTAAAAATTATATGAAATTTAAAATCGTTTTTATCTCCTCAGCATGTTTTGCAATTAGACTGTAAAATCAAAAAAATAAACATATCATATATCCTGAGTCATGTGTTTTATATTCCTCGCAGAGGCTTTTGCTCGTTCTGGGTATTTTGATTTGACTTTATGACTGAAACGTTTGCAACGCCATGTTTGCTTAATTTATTTGTCCCTCTCCTAAACTTGGCGGTGGCGCTAACTTTAATGTTGTTCCGCTAGATGGCTTTAATGAGCAACTAAATTTCACTTGCAACAATACATAAAATGTCTTTAAATTAGGTGTAATAATACTATTAAGGGTTATTGTTATATAAAGTAAATAAAATATATACAAGTATTTAAAATAAAGTGTATATATGTATGTATACTGCTTAAAAAGTGTATTTCGCTACGAAAGTTCTCCAAAAGTTGACTTCGCTTTCAGTAAATCACAATTCAACAAGATAGATAATCACCGCAATTACAATTTCTTTCCAAAAATATTCGACCAATAGCAATTCGGCCCCTAAATATGTAATTAGATAAGCAAAAAATCGAGTACGGACAAACAGTGCCAAAAATAAGCAATCATGTAAATTGAGGTTTCATAACGATTTCGTACCTGCGTCATTTGCCAGCTAGTAATGGAAAATCTATTATTGTGCAATAAACATCTGAACAATCAACCGCAAAATACCGGTCGGCCAGAACTAGCACTGGAGATAGATTTGCAAGAATAGAACAAGTAAATTCAATTCACAATTAAGAAGTTCAATTATTGGTTTCTGGTCTAAATAGATTATTTGGCTATTTAGAAACGGAAATTTGTAAAAATAAGGAGCAGTGAGTGAGATTGAGGCGAGAAGATGGTTGTGTAAAATGAATTTATTTCTTTATTGCAGAACTTTTAATCTTTTTTACTACATATCAAAAGCTTTTGCGAGCTGTCACGAATTTGCCAAAATTTGTCACAGTTTAAGGTCTTAAAATATTATTTTCAAAACGATTATTAGCTTTTATGTTATTAAAATAAAATGGCTGATGGTATTTTAAAACTTACTTTCCTTAGTAATAATAAAAAATGCATATATATATATAAAGTCATGTCTACTATTGCTAAAAGAATTTTTAATTTTCACTACAATTTCTATTTGTGGCTTTAAATAAAGCAAAATATGCCACACAAGTGCTATGAACCTAAACACTTTAGCACACAAGTATCTGCGCTCAATTAAAAAATTTAAATAAAATTGTAGCATACCTGCAGGCGCTTTGATAACTAAAAAATGTAGAACGAGTACACACTTCTTTTGTATGCATGCGTTTAAATATTTTCTAAACAAATATTTACGCCAGCCACCATTAAAATACAAGTAAAAGTGAACTAAATACAATTCAAAGCATACTTTCAGGCTACAAAGCGCAAAAGGGAAATTCAATCAGGCATACGCATACAAACGTACTCTTGCCATAACTAACAGCACCATAGCGCTATAACGCAACCCAACTACCGCTAGCACGCATGTGGCATATGTATGTATATACTAAGAAACATATATTCACACATACATAGTGAGCGTGTTGCATGTGATCACTTTCAACGTAGCGCATCATTTTTACCACATCTTTATATTTTTCTAATTAAGCTGCAACAACTTCCTGTTTATGCTTTGCATATTATAGTGCCACATTACAGTGAAAGCTCAAATAGCAATTAAGAGCGAACTACTCGGCATTACATGCAAGCGGTTGATGGTGGTAGCGGGTGGATGGTAAGGTAACAAATCGGCGTATTTTTTAATGCGAATGAATGAATGGAAGCTAGTCGCATAGGTTAAATTGAGGCAGTAACCTCTATCAAGACTAATATATACAAGAAAAATATATATATAAGTGTGTGATTACAAGAGTTTATCTTTGTGCATATATTAGAGTGAAATTAAAGTGACTACCAAAGTTAATAGGCAGCACTTCAATATGCTAAGTATTCGAAGAGGATTTACTGAAAGAGAAGTCTTATTTAAAATTTCAGCTAGTCTCGATGATGTCGAAGGCACAAAGCGTTACCATTAATTATTTTCATGTATAAAGCACCTATAACCATGCTTCTGCGTGTGACTTTGCGCCTTTCATTATGCGTCTGTGTGACAATCTACCTTTACGATATTAAAATGATATGCTTATTTTACAGCAACCATGTATACCAGCTTATTTTCTTCTTTATCAATACGCCGTAAAAGTTGCAAGTAGATAAAGAGAGACTATAATTTTTATGCTATAAAAAAACGCTATAGTAAAAAAAATTATATAATACTGTATATCCTTTATTCATAACATACTGTTCGTGTATTTACTATGCCCTTTTACTCTTGATAGAAAGCCTGTAAATCGCTTTCAACTTTATTGATTAAATTCTGTGGGACCCTCTTTGTTTGGTTGGTTTAGGTTCAAGTAAATTGTGTATATAAAAGTTTTTTGTTTTTACTCAAACTTATGCTTAATTGACATCTGAATAGTTAAAAAAAAATTAAATATATGTTTTTGTACTCCATACTCAAACTAGCAGTTAATTGGCAATTAAAATAATGTTACAAATTTAATTTTAGCACTTAGTAAATGGAGTATTGAGTGACAAGATAATATATCACGTAGTTAAACAATTAATTAAATTGATAACTAAAATAAATAAATAATTAAATTGAATAAATTAGTAAATTAAATTCTCAATGCTCTTTTTGTATACATATTTACTCAAACTGACACTTGATTATTGATTGATAATTAACAAAAGTGTAAAATAGTTAGTTGAGTTCTAAATAACATTTTCTAACTACAAGCGGACACTTAATTGTCAATTAAAAAATTAAATTATATCATTACGTATTGAGTGCACATATTGAATAGAAACTTTAAAAAGTTAAAAGTTAAGTTTGTTAGTTAACTACGTTAGGAATTACGAATTCTGAATTGTCACCAAATTTCTTTTGCTCATTAAACCAATTTCAAAAGTTCTTGATTGTCAGCTAATTTGTGTAAAATTTCAAATGTAACCCTGAGAAGCTTGTTTTGTGAAAATACTAATTAAAGTTCAACGAGCAGCTCATAATGGTTAACCACAAATAAAATTAATATACTAGTAATGAGTTTATGTCAATATAGTATTTATTCAATTTTTTTAAATTAAAATAAAAATGTTTTTAATTCACTGTTCTACAAAGTGCGGAGAAAAGCATTTTTTTTTTATCAATAAAAGAAATATTCACCAAACAACCAATTTAATTGAAATTGAACTTGCGAGTGACACATATTGCAACAATACGCCCACCTGCAAATCACCTGTATTAATCTACTCATCGCTACAACATTAAGCCACCGTAAAGCCACATAAAATCCATAAGGCGATTTAAACTTCTAACATATTTATAAACACATAATTTTATCAGTTGAAGCTAAACACCTACATATACATAAATAACTAACAGTTACACCTACCACGTGCCGCAAAAGCAATAAATAGCTGAACACAGCGGCACTCTGCTACTCCTTGAACATGACTTTAAAATTAGTTGAGATATAAACGTAAACATGTACATTTATATGTATGTACCTGTACATATACGGGGACACAAATACACACAACTGCGTCCATTGAAAGCTTAAATCATGCTGACAAATAATTTCATTAGTACTGCAAAAACAGAAAAGCAGGATTTATGCATAACCTGCGAACCCTAGGTGACAGGCGAGAAAAATCAAAAACAACAGCAATACAACAACAGAAATACAGCACAATGCAATTGAAAAAGCAGAAATATCAGCTGCTGCTGGTGTTGACTGTGTTGGTGGCCAGAGATGAGTACAATGGTGACATCAATAAATTCTTTCCTCATAGCACAGAGAATGCGAAATATACTGAAACGCGTTCAGTTGAAAAACGCGCAACAGTACAAAAACAATGAAAGCTATGTAAATTCTGTACATAACAAGTAAGATGGTAACCCCATAAACCCTTTCTGTTTCAGAATGGTATATGTAGGCTTATACTAGCAGTGAGTAGCTGACTCAGGGCGTCCTATGTCCATTCTCAATAGCTTCTCAACAGACGATTGAATTCTTAAATCAATTTTCAATAGTTTTTGGTACTTACATATAAGCCTGTACTGAAAGAAAGATCACCATTTGTCAGTTCTAAATATACTCAACTGACGATTGAATTCTCAAGTCAATTCTCAACAGTTTTTCCAACAAACAGTTGAATGATGAACTTTTAAGTAACTTGAGACTTGCTGTTGAAAATTATCGCTGTGAAAAATATTGTAGATATAATATATTTAAATAAAAATATATTTTCCGTTTTTAATGCAAAAAATTTGTTTTATTAGTCAACTAGCTAAATAACTTTTTATTATACCCTGAGCAGAGTATAATTGTTTGTGGCACCCAGAAGGAAACGTCGGGGATCATATAAAGTATATATATGGCATATAAATGAACAGCATGATGGGCTGAGTCGATTAAGACATGTCCTACTGTTTTTGACATATCGATATGCAATTTTTCACACATCTCTTTCTCACCAAGAAGCTGCTCATCTGTCGGAACGGCCGATATCGGACCATTATAGCATATAGCTGTCATACAAACTTAACGATCGAAATAAATTATTTGTATGGAAAACTTTTTCATTTCATGAGATATCTTTACAAAATTTGACATGGGTTATTGTCCAAGGCAATGTTGCAATCACCAAAGAAATTTATATAGATTATATTTTCAATTTTTAATCCCAAATATTTTAATTAATTATAATTTTTTAATCCCAACATCGAGATTAAAAAATACAAATTTAGACCTTAGTTTCCAACTAGTGAAATATGCCATATATGTTACCATAAGAAATCAGTGCGTAGAGCTTGCAATAGACAAGCTTGCAACTAAACTATGTAGACAGGAAGTAGATGTATATACACTGCTTATTGGTAGGGATGCATATTTAGTACGAAAATATATTTAATATTGTGTTAAAAAGTATATGTATGTGTGTGTGGAGAACGAGCAAAAAAAAATAGTACTATAACTGTGTGATAAAAATGTACATATAAATAAAACGAAATTCTGCTGCTCGACGAAGCATGAAAATCGTGTCGCATCCTTTGGCAAGTCCTTTGGGCACCCATCGAAATAATTTCTCATGTGTGTTGGCGTATATAAATAATACCTATATGCGCTTATATACACAAGCATGTATAAAAATGCATGTGTTCTCGTTAAAATTTTAAATAAATACGTGTGCTCTCCGTGTGCTACTCGGAAGTAGGAATATACAAATGTAGAATGAAGGTATGTATGAAGGTATGGCTGCCTTGGTATGTGCAGGTCAGTTGGTCGTTTTGTGTCGAAGTGCTTTGCGATGTGCTACAACTTATACGCTGGAAAATACAGATGTTTGTACTTTATAGCGCATACCAAAAAGGCTTTGCACGCATTAGCCTTGCTAGAGTATGAATGTATATGTAAATACATACAAATACACGCCCGCTTATATCTTATTGCATATGTATATGCAAAAATAACGCTTTCGAAGGAAATGAGTTTTAATAAAATTGACAGTGCTTGATGCTGATGAATAAGCGCATGCCACCTTACAAGGACGCTGTTATTCTTGCTGCTTTGCTGCGTTGAATGCCAGCTCAACTCAATTGTACTGAAGCTTCTCTGCTTGCTGTGGAACTGTGACTACTTCTGTACAGAGAAATCAAACAAAATAAATTATTGAAAAACAACAAAAAATTTGCAATGATTGCAAACGAAAAGAAACGAACAACAAAAACAAGTCGTATAAACACACATACATAACGGCAGTCATAAGCAAAGTTAATGCAGGCAAAAATCAGTCGAGCGGCGCATATCTTTGCGAGTAGCCTCTGAGCACAGCGGAAGTCTTCGTTAGCATAGTCAGAGTAACTGTTGACAACAGTTGGCTTGTTGCTGGTAAAAAGTTGTGGCAACAATATGAAAAATCGCCGCGCAGCTGAAAGGTGCAAGCAAGCAAGCAGTAAAGTGTAAAAGCTCGTATAGTTGCACTAACGGTATACTGTTGAAGGCAATACAAGCAGCACGCACACAATGTAAGCACCAGTTTGTGCCACAGCACTTGCAACAGTGGTGGCTGTAACAGCTGCTGCCTAAAGGTCGCATTGGAAACTGTCCAGTAACGAGTTTGTGCGCTCAACAACAACGCAAACACAACAATACTGCGCATTTGTTTATATTGCCGCCATTTTTTTTTTAAGTTTTATTTTCATTACTGATATTTTCAACAAATTCGTCTTCAGTTGCCTTTTTCATTAAACAGCGCACACCGTGCTATTGGTCATGCTTGCAACCTTCAGTACTTTTGCCTTCAACGAGCGGAAGCTGTCACTACAGTTATACGTGCCAACGCCGCTGGCGCTGCCTTCAAAGTTGTTGCCGCACCATTTTTATTGCACGTATTTGTTTTATCTCCAGCGACGACATCATCGTCGTCGCCGTGGTCGCCGTCGTGTTGCATATTGTTATTTATTGCCCGTTTAACTCCCATTAGGGTTATTTTGATGCATACTCATACATTGCAATGCGTTAAAAAACGACTGCAGTTAATTTTATTTCATGACGGCTTCGTTGAACTTAACATTGCTCGCCGTCAGGCTATTTGCTGCTCGGCAATTTGTTGCTGGTTTTCGCAATTTTATACAATAACAATATTATTGCACAGCTTCATATATATACATGTATTAAAATATACATATAATAGCATATACATATATTATATATGTGATGTATGTATATGTGAATTGTATGTGTATTCATGCTTTTCGCAAATAAATGGAAATGTGCACACAACTGTAATGTTTGTGGGCGATCGACAGCACGGAAGGATGCGCGCCAAGTTGGACAATTGGGTACAATAAATAGCGCAAGCGACATTAAATATGTATGAGCGGAAACCGAAGGTGGCGGTGTTGAGCTGTTGGAAAATGAATATTTGCAAGCAGTTAATTTTTGATTTTTCTTGCGTATTTGTTTGTTGTTGGCGGTGTGAAAATCGTGCAAAAATCAGAAATTATTATGACTTAAGCCCTTGCATGCGTTAATATTGCGTGCGAGCGCCATCGGTACATACGGTCATAATAAATAATTCAAATGACAATTCTTGTTAAATTCAAAAGGACCTGAAGTACTGTGTATAAATTGCAATTAAATTTTAAAATGGATAAATCTTTAAAATGCAAAAATGCAGTTATGCTGAGATTTTCTGACAAATGCAATAACACTTTTGCTTAAGTGTTCACGAATTAAGTATATTAAATTTATCAGACAGAGCATGCTGCAGAAAACGACGAAAGGAAGAAAGTAAAAAAAGAAAGAAAGGATTATAGAGGGATTCAATATGCGTCGCTGTAGTAAAAGCATTATTATGGAATTTATTATAGTCTTCAGCAAAAAATTAAAAAATATTTTGATATAGAAAAGAGAAACAGCTCCGTTATATCCGAATATCCCAAAAAGCACAAATTAGTTTGTACTATCCAGCATAGCACTCGTGAAGAGATTTATGGCAATGATAATATTAAACTATAGCGAGTAGAGAGTTTTTCTCGCTAATCTCAAGTTCTCTCTCTGCTGTTTCCTTCACAAAATGTAGTCAGCGTATTACTGGCGAAAATGTCAGACATTGCGAAAATGAACTTACATAATTTACAAAAAGTTAAGACCTTAATATACTCCCGTTCCAACGGCAGGCGGGTCTAAGTAACCGGAAAGGAAACGGATTTTTATCCGGTTAGGGATATATATAAATAATCAGCATGCCATGCTGAGTCGATTTTGCTATGTCGGTCTCTCCGTTCGTGTGTCCGCGCGTCTGTCTGCATATACGAACTAGTCCCGCAATTTTTAAGAACTCGATCTGAAATTTTACACATATCCCTTTCTTCCCAAGAAGCTGCTTATTTATCGGAACCGCGTATATCGGACAAATATAGCATATAGCTGCCATATAAACTGAGCAAGTGCTTTTATGTAGAACTTTCGCTAAGGCAAAGGTGCAATTTCCAAAAAAAATGTTTGGATCGGAATACTATAGCATATAGCTGCCATGTAAACTGAACGATCGGAATCAAGTTCTTGTAAGCAATATTTTATACTTGTGAAGAGTTATATATATGTAACCGAAGTTAATATTTTTTCTTGTTTTTATTTTCATTTCAAATACTTTTATTAGCAAATATATTGAATGAGCAAATATTTAACAATAAATTTTATTTTTCTTTCAGGTATGTTCTTGTTTGTTTTACGAAAATTAGTTGCATATAAAAATGGTAAGTTGACATAAATATTGTCAAAGAGTAGCCTCCTTGTTAGTAGTTTATGCTAATATAGAAATTTTTGGCTTAACCACTAGTTTCCTAAACCTAGGTGCGAATATTTTATATATATATTTAAGATCATAAGAATGGGTTCAGTAAAAATGTATTGTTTATGTGTTGGTAAGTTGACACTACCTTTATGTAGTTGCAAGAAAAACAGAAAAAACTACGAACAAAAAAAAAAGACAAAAGCACAAAGTAAAAATTCAAATCGACACGAAACGTGATAACACCATAATCACGCTTACACATAGCAGCGATAATACTCACAACAGCAGCATCAACAAGCTCAGCGCAATGCTGACGGTCAGTTGGCGCTGCTGGCAGTTGAATAAAGATTATACCATACATACATTTTTCCAATATTTATTGTTGCAGTTAGCTATGATATACCACGCTGCTGTAGACAATAACGATTGTTGGTGATACGCTGACGAGTGACAAGAAAAAAATCGGTAAACGAGTGCTGGCACGGCAATCACCGCAGCAAATGGCTGCTGATCAACATGGGTGATGATTGAACAAAATTGTTGTTGTGCAACAAATACAGCAACTACACTGGGCAGCATGCAGCATTGTTGTAGCGTTGATGAAAAGTAGTGAAATGATGCGCGAGGGGGGAGAGGGGAAAATGTCTCGTGCGAGAATTGTCATTATAAACGTTTAACTATTGATAGCTTGTTTGCCGGCGAGCGTATGATTGCTTGTCTTGTTCATGAGCAGTTTGCGATTAACTGACGATGTTTTATTGATGGTGTTGGTGTTGCTAGTGAAAATGCGGTGGAGAAGAATGAGCGAAATAATATAAATGATGTATGTAAAATGTTGTTTGCATGCCGAACGTGACAATCAGATTGACGCACAGCCATACACACATATGCATATGTATGTATGTGTGAAAACATCAAAGGATTAAGGATTAAGTGAAACAAAAGAGAATTTCATAAAAAGGGGTCTTATATTAAATTTACTGTCACCATCTTGCAAGAAAATTGCTTTTATGTTTATGTCATATGTCCGCTGACCACACTGAAACTTTAATTGAAATAAAAACGTGCTTTAAATTCAATTTTTTCCTTACCACATATCTATATAAATAGAATTTCATGTAATTTCTAAAAACTTCTTGCCATATCACTCACTGCTTTACGTATAATGCAACTTATCCTTCGGCACATGATCACGTTGCTGAAAATCCGTTATGGCATGAACATGTTCACACAAAAATTACTTTTTCCTCACTACTTTCCGACTTATGTACACGCAGACTTTGATGGAATAAACTTTGGCATTTTAATATTTTAAAGATGCTTAGTTACTTGCGCTATTGTTGTTGTTCTTTGCTTAACTTTTTTTGTTGTTGATTGCATTTTTTTTTCGTTTTGTCAACGCTTTGCGGTGAGGCAAAGAAAAGTTTGCGGTGTTGTCCCAAGACAAGCCGCGCTGATAGAAAAACTAGCGGAACGATTCTAAGCAGGAGAGAAAGAGAAGAATAAACAAGTATATATGTATATATAGAGAGAGTGAAATAATGCGCTGCATTGCTATACTTAAGCGCTTTGGCATCGGTTACACTAAATAAGCATTGCAAAAAGTTGTAATAACTATTTTTGACACGTTTTCGTGTTGTCAAGTCCAAATAGTTTTCGCTACCGCAACTGTGCATAACTTCTATAAAATATCTTTAGACATATATTTTTATTTTTCATACGTTTTGCAACAGCGAATACATGACAATCATAGGGTGTTTTTAGCATTGTAACAACCATAAGAGGTCAGATTAATCCAAGACTAGTTCATTTGTGGCAACACTGTTATTCAGCTTATAAATGGCAAGATGTTTTTATATTAGCAGTTAGTTTTGATTTTTTCAGTCTATGAAAGCTTTTCGTATCAGCGAGGCTTTTTAGAAATTTAACTGCTTTTAGAAATATATGGTAACTATTTCTGGTCAAAAATATAAACTTTCAAAGGAAATAAGTCGCGGATGAATTTGACACCCATAACCCATCAATTCATGAACTCAATTAGTTCTATATGATAGGAGTTCGTTGTCAAAATCATTTTAAGATAAAGAAAAAACGTTAACTTTGGTTGCACCGAAGCTATAATACCCTACACGGATATAAAAAAAATTCATTCCGATCGTTCAGTTTGTATGGCAACTATATGTTATATCTCATAAAAAGTTTCCAGAACCTAATATTTGCTGTTTTGCCTGAGCTGAATTTTTTACTTGTGTTTTGCCACAAAAGTGAAGCAACCAAAGCATAAAGCTGATGAGAAGTAAAAGCAACTTGGCACGTTAGTGATCTCTGCTCTCATATATAATATTACAGCCATGCTAGTACTTTTCCATTTTTATAACGGCAACTACAACCCAATATAAACGTCAAAAACGGGAAAACTACGCCAACCGGGAATAACGATATTTCAAACAACAAACACGATTATGTATGCATAGTTGAACAAAAATGAAAGGAAATCAAAATAAAAATTTATAGTTTGCACATTTTAGCTTGACACCTTTTTTAGCGCGTATCACATTTTCTATTTTACTTTCATGCCAAAAAAAAAAATTTTTTTGTTGCAAATATCTAAAAACCGAGTGAAAATAAACAAATTTGTTAAAATAAATTTTTTTCAAAACTAATGCAGAAGCTTACATTCTTGCAGAGTGCTTGCTTACCAAGATCCCCAAGAGGCTTGTCGTCAACTATCGTGTATGGTTCTGACAGCTAAAACTATGTTAAGATCAAATAAGTGAACAGTACGATTTCGATAACCCGCAGACATAACAAGAACAATTCCCCTAGCAAAATTTGCGTACATATAATATATATGGTAACGGTACATAAGCTAACTGCTTATTGTGAAAGTAGCAAGTACATTGAGCGTACACCATATACTGTCGCATTAGAATTTCGTAAACTACATTCCAGACAATACTTCTTGGTTATAACGATGAAAAAAGTATAAGCTTTACAAGCCTTGTTACTTTCGCCCTTGCTATACCATATAACAATGCATATGTATGTGTATAACTGCATACCTGCCACATTCAGGTAAGCAGTCACTCAATCATGATTCACTTGCTGCTGGCGCCTTTCGCTATGGCATAGCTATGACGCCGTGAAGAATGCGAACAATCACTTTTTTGACATGAAAGTGACAGCTAAGATGCGCAATATGCGGTTGATGTTGAATCAACGTGCATAAATGGCTGCGACATATATATGCATATACAAAACCACACTTTGCCCATACAAATATCTATGTTTACGGTTTATACGGTTTACGTGCCACTTCAGTAGCGTGTTCGTAACAGCTAACAGGGTAGATTTGCAAAAGCCGTTGTAGTTGTATTCTTCTTTTCATGTTAGGCACGCTTCGCTTTCTATCCTGTGGTGCATAAAAAGTGTTAAACGTAAAACGCCAATGTTTGACATCAACAATTGGAGAGCGGCTTTGTTGGAAAGTAACTGTGACTTTTGCAATTTAAACAGATTTTTTTTCATTGAGTTATAAAATTCATAAGAAAAAAATGTTGCTTTAAAATAATCAAATTTCCACCGGTAATATCTTTTAAGAGGTTAGGTTTACGACAAAAATCGTGAGAGATCAGAGCTTTTATAGAGGATTTAATTTTCTACAAAGTCTATGAAACAAGATATTTTTTCAAGTCGTTGGAAAAGAGATATGAATAATTCTCACTAATATCAAAAAAGAAATGATAAACTGTAAGCCGGAGAACCTTCACGTTACGACAAAAAGGTCGTACTTGCAGAGATTTTTGTACTGCTGTCTAAGAATCTGTTTTTCTGAGTACCAAGCGAAAAAAAAAATTTTTTTTTGGCCCACTCAAATATGTGTTAAAGATTTTATATGTATTTCATCTGATCTGTAGATTATAGTTCTATATTCTCTTCCATATCAGTCTTAATTTGGTAGTAGTCTCACAAATAATTCCTACAGTGCTTTCAAAAGACCAAACTACTCCTACCATAATCAGTTGTTTACTCACTTATTTTTCTGCTCACATGTCGGGTAAGCACTTTGCTCCTGCACTACATATGACTTTACGGTATTTTATGTGAATAGATGAGATTACCACTCTTTGATTTATCGTTTTATCTCAACAACTTGACTTCTGGTGTTTGTTCTTTTTTCGTTGTAGCAATCTCAGTGACAGGAAATGATATTTCGCTTTTATAGCATAACTAAAGCAAATATTTCTGGCATTTTTATACAAAATAAAATATTTAATATATTCGTATGCTAAATGATATTTTATATGAAATCTGCTTTTTTCGTTTCAAGTAGTAAATTTTAACGATAATATCGCATAAACAAGCATACATTTTTATGTGAAAACAAAGCAGCGTGTAAGACTAAAGGAATTTAAGCCGTAAAAAAACCTATTTAGATTAATTACATGATGATTCATTTGCTCAACTCAAAGTGCATATGTTTGCTATTTTTTGCGCAAATTTTGTGCAAATTTATTAATATACATTAAAATCGAATGAAATTAATAATTTCCTTAGCATTTTAGTATTTTATTTGAGATTCAGTAGAATAATTTTCAAGCAAAAAATTTTAAATTCAGTAGAAGACTAAGGACAATTTGTTTAAAAAAAGACTTACAATATTCTAAATAAAAATTTTCCAACATGCTGCAACATTTATTACCAAATTTATTGTAATAAAATCAGAAATTGCTACTTACCTCAGCGAATATGCACGGCTGTTGTCTACAAATGAAGCAGAAGCTTCTAAATGCCTACACAATTACCAAAATGACGATTTCGTTAGCTTTCGTAGCTATAGCGTCTTCATTAGTCCCATATTGATCTAAAAATAATTCATTTTATTTTTATTTTCAAGACGAAATAATTGTTTTACTAACACAGAAACTATCTTCGAAAATATCTCTAAGCAAAAATTAACAATCTAAAATATAAAAGAAAATTATATAAAATACTTTTTTAAGTCTGATGTATACAAATCCCAAATTAAGGCCGCATAAGCCGGAAAATATTTTTTTTTTTTTTGCATTCCAACGCTGCATCTTGAATTTCTGAAATTTAAAAGCCCTTTAACCCTTCTAACTGATGTCATTTATTTCCATGCCACATTATATAAAACCAAATGCCGAACTAAGCAGCTGATTTTACTGAATTTTTAGTTTAATTTGAAATTAATTTTCACAACTAGACTTACACACTCAATTATGTTAATGAGCATTTGAATTCTTACAAATATTTATATGTATTTTTTATTCGAAAATATTTTTTCAAAAGTGCTGCTTTCTGCTCATTTCTAAATTTTCTAAGTGCGTTTAACATTGTCGTTACACAAATTAATCGCTTTCACTCATAAAAGGACTCTAGAAAGCAGCTTAGTGCCAATAAACGACATAGCGAGGGTCAAATACGCTACTTTCAACAAATAACAAAAGGTAAATGGAAAAATTAGCCAGCAGTATTCACTACTGTCTGCTAAATATAATTTTGTTATTACTTTTACATTTTGCTAACCAAAAAGAAAGACAAGCAGGGCTTCTTTTTCATTTTATGTCAGTTTCATAAATTCACAAACGTATTAAATATTCTCGTCATATCTCGCCTTTGGCTGCCTTTTTATAATATAACGACAAGTGTCTCAACGCTCGTCTTTGGCAGCCATTTTATAAATTTATGTCTAAAGCAAACATGAAATACAACCACTTTGGCTGCCATGTCTGTTTTGATAGCTCCGGAAAGCTGATTGAAAAGGTAAAAACTATAATTTTATTTTATTTTCAAACCTTGCATGTTCCAAATTAGACAGCACTTGACATGTATATATTGATGTGCTCTTGCATAAAGAATATCAAGTGCAGCTAAAGTAATTCTTGGAAGGAAAACATGCTTATTTTCAATATGAAGTGAAATTGTTAACAGTAAAAACTGCTCTTTTGTAATTATTAAGCCTTTATTTCAAGAGATACTTGATACCATAAAGGTTACAATGTCTATCTATTGCATATAATAAATAAATAAATTGTCTTTAGATTCTTTCTCTCCCGCTTTCAACATCGCTGTTTACTATAATAGCTATTTGATACACACATTTCTTAGTTCAGTATTAAAATTAATTGAAAGAAACGCACAAGCATATGTATATGCCAGAAAGTAATGGTTATGCGACGACATGGCGTATAAGTAACGTGAAGTAGGGATTTTTAATATGGCATGTACATGGCGTATGAGCAATATTTGTTATATGAAACAATACAATACACACTAGTAAATAACAATAAATAAATTGCAATAAAAATTAGGAAAATATAATATAAAATTGCAGCGCTTTCGCAGTTTCACTCAAAAATACGTAACACAGTTAGCTGTTGATTAAAATGTTTAAGCTACCCAACCGGTGACACTACATTCGAGTAAATCTCAATTTCCATATAACCATATTTGCGCATACTGATTGCATTTTTCAATCCACACCAATCAATCCGATTTAATGACATTGCAAGCAGCTGGCGGTTTGAGCGCTTGAGCGCTTGAGCGCTTTGATTTGATCATCAGCCATTTTTCGCGCATCCGTACACACACTTACGCTTTCAGCGCTTTCAACTCCCACAAGCACACGCCGCCACACGTAAGCTATATGCATACACGTATGAAGGTGTAACGCAAGGGCAACCGCGGTGCTCTCGGCGTCAAACCCTGTGTGCTGCTCTCTGTCAATGCTTAATGTATATTCGTTGTTTTCCTCTTTCACTTCCGTTTTCATGCGCTTTTTTCCAACTTTTGTGCTCCTTATTTGCAACATTTCGCCATGATCAACTGCACAGTTAAGGTTAACGTCATTTCAATGGACCGCTATATGCATAGGTGTCTGGCTTGCACGTGTTGTTGTTGCATTTTATTTTTATTTTCTTGTGCTTGCTCTTGCTTAGAAAATGAAATCATCGCATTGACAGAGATATAGAGGCATTGACACAACAGCAATGGTGAGTCTTGTTGTTGCCTTGTTGTTGTCTGTGGTTGATTGCATAAGGAAATTGGCGGTTAGAATGTTGGCAACGAGAGAGTATTCAAACTGAATAAGCATGCCACAAAAACGTTAAAGGAAGAAGAAAAAAAGCCAAAACCAGCGGCAAAGAAATGAAAGAGTGGCGCTTTATTACAGCGAACCATTGAAGCGCAACAGACAGACAGACAGACAAGTGGTGTTACAGGGTGTGCGCGCAATCGTTAACATGGATAAATAATGGCACGTGCGACAGCCGTATGCATATGTGTGTAAGTGTAGGTAAAAATGTGGCATTTCATTTATGTAAATAAACTTGAAATTGACTTTACCTGCCACCGAGGTCAGAGGCAACCGCCGCCAATTGGCAACTGCAAAAGAGCACCAGGTCTACATGTATATGTGAGTATGTATGCGCACTTTTCGCCGCAGATAATGAAAACGAACGGCAGCTGCCAAGATGCAAACACCTATGATTAAGTAGAGTACTGCATGTTACGCCATTATAAGTCAGTGGCAAGTGGCAAGACTGGTAATATGCAATTTTTGCAAAGGCCAATGGCTTATTTATAGCAGCAGATTAATTTTGGTTTACCTCCGCGTGTAGTAGACATGCACAACATTTGCAACACACCTATCATTAGCATAGATGTCTGTATATGCCTTACATGAGCATATTTGTGGCACGCTAATTTTTTTTGGCATGCTAAATGCAGTGCCACCGTGCACAATATTTCAATTGAACCACAGCGCACGATGTCGCACGCCCTAAAAACATTGCTGCAACATTTTGTGGCAACTTTATAAATCGACGACAACTGTGCGAATTTATAATCGCCTGCAATGATTTGTGCCTTATGCGGCAGCTGTAGCGTCGGCAACAACGCTGCAACAGTGTTGTACTTAGTATGTCAATGATGCATTGCTGGGCGCTGCATTCATTGATAAATTGCGGCTATAATTTTAGCAGGAAACTGATGTGGTGACCCAATAGCAGTTTATTTATTCAAAGCTGTTCATTTTGGCAAATTGAATATTAAATTGTGTGTAACTAAAAGGGAAATTAGTTTGTGTATGTGAGCGTGATTTCATATGTGTGTGTTGCAAGCAAACTGTTGCGCCCAGAAAAACCGAGAATTTGTTGAAAATACAAATAGTATAAAGCAGGGAAAAAGCTGTGAGAGAAATCCAAATTTGTGGCATGTAAAAGAAAATTGCAAAAACAAATACAATAACTTAAATAATAGCAAACATGCTGTGGCAAGTGGTATGTCCAAAATCAAAAGTGCACATAGCAGTTGCAAAATTTGAACAAAACCAAACCTTGAACACACTTGCCACATGCTAAAAACAAAATTAAACTTTTTAAGCATATCACTTTAGCAGGAACAAGTACGCTCTACATACCAAGCAACTCATTTTCAATATATGCAACAGTGCTATTGTCATTTTCTTACCGCCATCTTCGGCCTGTGCAACAAAAAGCAATAAAAGTGTACCAAAATTGGTTTAGTGACACAAAAATAAAAACAAAAATAAAACACGTCGAAAATAACAGTTTTATACTTGCAACACTGCCAACGCCTAAAACAACAAGCCTAGCAACCAATCACATTTGTGTGCATTTTGTTCCATTTCTTACATACAGGCGGTCGCACTTGCTGCTGATTGCAGTAAAATGATTTTTAAGCACAAATATCATACGAGATCTCTCAAATTAAGGCTGTCGCCTGCGCAAGTGCTTTCGGCAGCAACAACACCTTCTCGCCTCGGTCACTTTCCAACGCCCACATCAACAATATTTAGTATTCATGCAAAGTTTTATTGTGCAGTCGAAAGGCTCAACTAAACTGCAGCAGCAGCAAAATTGCCAAAAGCAACAACAACCAAATATACTTATTGCAAATTGCAACACACGATTGTGCACACATGCTCAGCGAAAATTACAAGTATATGGCATGCTTTCGTTTACAAGTATGTGTATGTGTACGTGTGTGTGTGGCTTCCTTATAATTTTTATTTTGCTCTTCTTTGTTTTATTGCCACCTAAAAAGTCATTTTTAAAGAGTTTTATTGAAAATTTTTTAGTTCTTGTTTGATTTGTGCAAATTGTTTGGTAGATTTTTTTTATAGACAGCGAATGTCAGAACCGAGTATGTGTGTGTATGTGCATGGCTAAGCATGGCATGAATGCCAAGTGAAGCGGCATAAAACTTGTACAAATTTGTTGGGCAATTTTGTTGCATTTATTCGAAAAGTTTTATAAATATTTGTATAGAATAAATAATAATAATAAAAAAAATATTTTTCTCTATCTCCTATGCTTTGTTATGCATAAGTACTTAAGCTGCAGTGAAAATCTTTGCATAAAATGGATTCATTTCATCGTGAAGTATGACAATAACAAGTCATTTTATGCAATCCATACATATAAACAATACCTAGAAGAGCGAGTTGAAATTAGAATTGTTAAAATCATGTGGCGCCAAATTCTTCTTTGATGAAGTGTATCTTCACGATACAAATAATATTTAATGGAACATTTCATTGTGAATAAAAATAAATAAATTAATTTAAAAATTTTGTATTCGATCGTCCTTATATTTCTTATAATGCTTTCAGTTTGTAACAATATAAATATAATATATTTTATATGATTATAACACTTAAAGGTCATTCAAAGTTAAATCAATTAAAACCGGGAAGCTTTTTTAATAAAACAAGAAACCCCGTTAACTTCGGTTGCAACGAAGCTATAATAATCTTCACAAATACAATTGGTTCTTTACAAGAACTTGATTCCGATCGTTCAGTTTGTATGGCAGCTATATGCTATAATGATTCGATCTGAACATTTTGTTCGGATAATGCATTAATGGTTTAGGCAATAACCTCTGCCAAATTTCTTGAAGATATATCTTCAAATGAAAAAGTATTTCATACAAACGCTATATGCTACGATATCGGCGGTTCCGACAAATGAGCAGCTTCTTGGGTAGGTAAGGACATGTGCCAAAAATTTTTGATCGATATCTCAAAAACTGAATGACTAGTTTGCGTATATACAGATAGACGGACATAACTAAATCGACTAATCACAGCATTCTGGGGGTTATTAACTTTTTGGCAAACTTAAAGAGCTTTTAAGTCGTATTCTTTATTATATTTTTACAAATTGAAAATAGTGTAAGCTTAATGAAATGTGTACCGGTTATTACCATACAAACAGCATCTAATAGTTGAAAAAGCCATTTATAATTTAATATATTAATATTATTTTAAGTTTCTATGTAATATTTTATCGGGAATATATATTTCTACATAGCAATGGCTACCGCAGCTTCACTGCAAATATTTTAGCTATATACAATAGGCAGTCTTTTTCAATATTTTAGCTTTAACAAAAAAATACACATTCTTATATACATATATACAACTAAACAAGGTAGTCTAATTCAGCAGCGGCTCGCTTTTCCACTAAAATAACACACGTTCTTATATATTTGCCGACAATGCTGGCGCATATTTATTTGTGCCACAAAACCTCACCGACTACTCGAAAGTGGTAGTGCCAAATATGAAAGTTTTCGACTTTTGCATTATTTGTTTTACATTGAGTATGTGTAGTAACTGGATTTGTTAAATATGCATGACATGTTCGAAAAAAAGTGTCCAAAAATATTGCCTATCCCTAAACTGAATAAAAAAATGCTGAGAATATTAAACTGTGTTATGCAACGTCTGCTAAATGTTGAGCGGAAACATGAAACCGGAAATAGACTGGTCGCAGGCATCCAAAGCGCAGTGGTGAGCAAGCAAATGTATGAGAGCACATGTAGCCGTAAAAACTCATTTCCCCAGTGGGTTGCACAGGGAAGCGGGAACATTTTTGATGCGGAAAGCTTTCAAATATGCAGCCGCTTGTTGTGAATTTTAATATTTGAATATTTAATTTTGAAAATTTCTACATTTTATTAAATAAATAGTTTTTAATTTAATTTAAAAAATTAAATATTGGAAATATGAATCACATGAAATATGCATATTTAAAATAAATTATTTTTAAATTTATATACAATTTTTAAAAACATTCAAAGTAACAAATATTTTGAAATAGTATATACAAAAAATTTTTTATATACATATTTCATGTGAAAAATTCAACGCGCTTAAAACACTTAAAAGCAGTTCTTACAACGTCAGTCTACTGCAACGCTTTCGTTTGCTTACAAATCACATAACGGCAATAAGGTGCACCACAAATTTTTGGCACAAATTCGAGGCAACTTAATTCGCCTTTGATCAGCGCGCCAACTAAAAGTGATATCGCCGCTTTGCTGACACATACAAGCACACATATTATACATATAGTATATAAAGAACAGTATATTTATTTGTTGCTGTTGTAAGGGCATTAGCGCTTGCAACGTGCCGCCTGCTCGTAATGTCATGTGGCGTGTACGTCATACTAGCAACAGTACGTGATGCCGCATACAACATTGGCATCACACATACATTGCTGCGTATGTGTGCAGGTTGCTGCCTGCGCTCGGCACCATTGTGTGTACTTAAGTACGTGCCCCAGGCACTGTGTCATATTTATTGGAGCATTTACGGAGCAATGCATATTATTCGCAAATTGTGTTTGCAAAAAAATAAACGCAAAAAAAATATATACATAATATATCAGAAAAATCTAAAAATGATAATGCGCGCGCCAAAAAAAAAAAATAAATAAATATTTCGAAGAAAATCGAGCACCAAACGGAAAAGGCGCAATCAAATGCCGAAGACTTGCACGTACTAGGTGGCTTATGAAATGAAATTACATGTTCTTACATGTGCAGGTGTGTGTGTGTGTGCGCTGAACAAAGCTGGTAGATGTTAAGACAAAAATATATTGCAACAACAAAAAAATAACGCTCAACTATATAGCTCATTGACGATCGTTTAAAACCCAGTCCACGGCACATTCTGCCTCGTTGCAAGACCACTTAACCTGTTTCGCTTTGCAACGTGCCGAGTATATGGGTCGTCCGCCGCTTGATGTTTCATACGAATTTCATTTCATTTCCTTTCCTTTCAGAATTATTTAGTGTAGATGCTTTGCTGTCAACGTGCATTTTACCTTACTGGCTCATTTTTTCACCCTTTATGTGTGTGTACAAATGTATGGGTAATGGTTGTGCCGTTATCTGCTTTACGTATTTGAATGTGGATCTATTTGTTATATAACAAAATCGATAAACGCATCGGAAATTCAATGAAAACTATAAATTCTCACAAGCCACTCAATGTTCTTTATAGTTCTAATCAGTAATACTACATAAAGTATGACAGCAGAAACTAAATGTAAAAAGCACATATTTAGTTAAATGTACCGTAGTAAGATGATCTTCGGAGATTTCAGCTTTTAATATAAAGTTGTGTACATAATAAAAGTGAGGTTATGTAGATGTTTTTGGATCAAATAGGTACATTACAACATATGTACTTCGTATAAAAGACAAAATAGGAGAATCTATCACATACACATAAAATTCTGCAGAAACTCAAGTTGTTATTGAGTCCAAACATGCTTCTAGTCAAATTGAACATTCACCATAAGAAGGGTGTTTTTTAGACGTGTGGTTTTCAGTGAGGCAACATTTTTTTTGTGCTCATTGCGTGCAATTTTCGGTCGACATAATCGCCCAGCAGAGTCGGTAATTCGAGCAACCACTAAACGGTTTCGCTAATCTGCACTATCAGAGACGCCGTACAGTGTGCCTTCGATCTATTGCTGCTGTGGAGCAGAGTATCGAAGAAGACCCAAATGAGTCCAGCCGCCATCGCGCGCAACAACTGGAGCTGCACCTATCCACTTTACGGAAGATTTTGCGAAAGGATCTTGGTTTGAGGGCTTACAAAAATGCAACTTGTGCAAGAATTGAAGCCGAACAACCATCAAGCGCGTCGCGCGTTCGATGAATGGATCTGAAACCAGATAGGCACCGATTCTGATTTTCACAAGAATATTTTGTTCAGCGTTAAAGCTCACTTTTGGTGGAATGTGGGGAAGGCTAAATACCTGTGTTTAATGAATTTTTCATGTTTGAATTGGAAGGTGTTGATGTGGCCTCCACACCGTTTGATTAAACACTGCTGGACAATTTTTTGTGGGGTTATGTGAAGTCGCTTGTCTACGCAGATCGAAAATCGGGACTCTCGGTAGAAATATATGGCAAATTCTTATCTTTATAATAATGTTAAATTCTTGGCCATAACATTAAATAATTATTTCTGAAGAGCAGCTTTTGCTATACTATTTTAATACACTCGGAATCGCTTTCAGCAAAATAAGTATTCAGATCGTGGCAACAAGGGCGTTCTTAATCCTGCATAGCTTCCTGTGGTAGTTGTCTATTACCCCGTTTCTAACTATTTCTTTTTTGAGCTAGTTTAAGAGCGGAAAAAAGATAAGTGCTGCCAGTCTGTTTGAACAACTGTTTGTTTTTTCTCAACAATTCTTTAAAATGTCATCTAAAGTTATAATTAACTTGTTAAAAGCATGTATTAAAACATTGATTTGCAGCCAAACGTCAAAATTTAATTACATTATAAAAACAAAATGGACTTAGCTTGCCAATGATAATGATAAACAACCCAAGTTATAGTTTGCAAACCACAAAATTAACCAATACCACTTCAATTAAAAAAAAAAAAAAGAAGTAAATTGAGTTCAGTTTATTCGTGCAAAAGTTCATAATAATATTTCGCTTTCAACTAGTCGTCACTCAGTTTTTTACATATATATACGTATATGTATAGCACGCAATTTTTCAGCAAATTAACAACCGGCAAATACGTATGAAACATAATAGAGTTGTATGTTATGCGGCGGCTTATAATCATTATGCTGCCATTTATTTCCGCAATTTATTTGCACACACACACATCGACACATATACTCACTACATATATGGATTTATATGCTTTCCGTTGCCTACTTTACGGCGGTTTGGCCGTACTCCAATAAAGTTGTTCATGCGGAAAAATTGCTACATAATTTCATGAGTGTGGCGAGCGCTGATGCAGCTAGCAAATAAAGAACGAGTAGCAGGAAAAAACAAATTGGCTGCTGTGCACGTGCTGCCACATAGTTCGTTTCTATTATTCTTTAACTTTTATTTAAGCAATGGCGGAAGTTGTTGGCGCGAAAATTGCGAAAATTTATATAGAAATAATTGAACAAAGGCGCGCAATTAACACACTTTAGCAAGACAAATAATATAACAAAATGAACAGTAGCATGAAATAAATATATCTTAGCTAATGCATGTTATATGTGCGCACACAGTAGAACTTGAAACCTTTAAACAGTTGCGGAGACTAGACTTGGTAATGTGTGGCAAGCTCTATTTTCATTGCTTTAAACTTTAAATCCGTTAAAACGATTGCGCTGTGGCTATTTTTAGTAAATTAAAACGCATAACCAGCAAAGCGTATATATACAATGCAACACGTATGCATGTATGTGGCTGGGTGCAGGCAACAATATCTCTCTATCATTCGCCAGCATACGCGGAAAGCCAATGAAGTACGGCCAAGTGCCTGGCTTTATCCGCTAACAATGATGGGCAGCCGATTACGTAAATACACTGACAACACACACAAATACATAGTCACACATATCCTCATTCATGCATAAGCACTAACGACTGCTTTACTGCCTTCATGGACTTTGGTCGTAAGCCCTTAGGAATCACAGTGAATTTCGTTAGCAACAACAACAGCAACGACGGCATTCAACCATTGAACAACGGCCAGCAGCTGCTTCGTGCGATATATTTTCAACTTACGCCTTTTATCGTTTTATTTATGTGTGACAATTTTTCTGTTCTTACTTTTTTCTCTCCTTCTCGCTGCATTTTTTATCGTTGTTGATTTTATGTTTTTCTCTAGTATTTCTGCTGTAACCGCAATTTAGCATTTGCCAAAAATGTGTTTTTTTTCTTCTCAGTGCTTTTTACATGTTACCGCAATCAATAAAAATAAATGCACATTTCTTTAGTTTGTTTGTTGATATTCAACGCCTTGTAAGTCGATGGCGATAAGCTGTCAGTTTGGTTTAGTACTTGCTTATCTTATCTACAATGCTTTTACATACACATACACAAATATGTGCTCGTTGAATTTTAAGTCCAGCTCTTGTCTGTCGTTTGGGATTTTAAATCAAGAATTTTCGAATTTCGTTTGCGGCAAAAATGGGTATATGTTAAAGTGGTTATAAAGACTACCAATATATAATATATACTATCAATATGAAAAAAGAGAATATTTTCATTTCATAAAATTCCGATATTTTTAGTTACAAATAATGCAACAAAGGAACATGTAACTAATGGTAAGTTTTTTGTTTTCTTTTTATTTGAGCATTTCCTTTGAACAGACTAACTGTTGCCGAGATTTATAAATTGAATTTAACCTAATTGTATCCTAAATATATCTGTTGAAGACGAATTGTAATCCGGGTGTGCTCTCTTTAAAGATTACTCGCAAAACTTTTTATAGGGAGAAGCATTATGCGCCTAATTATAGGCAAATGTATTTATATAGTAAGATGATTTCAGTATGATTTAAAATTAAATTCAATTGATATTATAAAAGAAAACATTCAAGACAATCACAAGGATTTCATTGATCTTGATCAGGGTTACAAATAATTCATTAAAAGTACTTTGATTAATATTTTAATAAAATATTGTTTTTTTGTATACCCAAATATGGAATGAAAAAAAAAGAACAATTTTATTCCGCATATCGGATTAAAAAAAAATTAATCCCAAAAACCAATCACTATTTTTTTGCTAATACACCTTAGCAACAGTTATGGCCTTTCGAGTATAAAAAATAAGTAATAGCAGATATATTAGGTCAAGTAAAAAGTTCGTTCGGTTTTTATCTAAGAGATGGCGTTATTGTCCATAGTACTAGTGTTACGTGTCGCATCATGTCATACTATACGGCGCTGAAAACGTGTTTATTCGCGCTAAAAGTTTGTCTTTGACAGTTTTTCGATTGATTTACTCAATTCGTTGTGAACGCTCGTCAAAGACGGACACCAGCAAAGAGACAAAGCAGCCAAAGCGGCTGAAAACATTAATTTAGTTTATGGGCCCGATACTGTAGCACAAAAATGATTTGCTAGGTTCCGTTTCGGTAATTTCGATGTCAAAAATGCACCATGCGTCGGGAGGCATGTCGACGAAAATTGCGATAAAATCATGGAAATAGTGGAAACAGACCATCACGTGAGCACTTATTTAATTTCTGAGGAACTAAAGATAAGCCAGAAAACCGTTTGGAACCATTTGCATAACCTTGGATTCAAAAAGAAGCTCGATTTTTGGGTGCCACACGAACTAACGCAAAAAAACATGATGGACTGAATTTCCATCTGCGAATCGTTGCTGAATCGCAACAAAATCGACCCGTTTCTGAAGCGGATTGTGACTGGCGATGAAAAATGGGTCACTTACGACAACATCGAGCGCAATCGTTCGTGGTCAAAGCTCGGGAAAGCGGCCCAGATGGTGGCCAAGACCGGATTGACGGCCAGAAAAGTTTTGCTGTGTGTTTGGTGGGATGGGCAAGGAATGATCTACTGCTGCTCCCCTATGGCCAAACGCTCAATTCGGCCCTCTACTGCCAACAACTGGACCGCTTGAAGGCAGCACTCATCCAGAAGAGGCCATCTTTGATCAACAGAGGCCGAATTGTGTTCCATCAGGACAACGCCAGGCCACACACGTCTTTGGTGACTCGCCAGAAGCTCCTGGAGCTCGGATGGGAGGTTCTAATGCACCCACCTTATAGTCCGGACCTGGCTCCAAGTGATTACCATCTTTTCTTGTCCATGGCGAACGCGCTTAATAGTGAGAAGTTGGCCTCAAGAAAGGCCTGTGAAAATTGGCTCTCCGAGTTTTTTGGCAATAGGGACGCAGTCTTCTACGAGAGGGGTATAATGAAGTTGGCATCTCGTTGGCAACAAGTTTACGAACAAATCGGACAAATGTACACAAAGTTATCATCTTTTGAAAAATCAATAAAAAACCGAACGAACTTTTTACTTTACCTAATATCTGCCGATTAAACATCTGGTTCCAACAAGACGAGGCTACGTGCCGCACAGCACGTGCAACAACCGAATTATTGCGAGGAAAGTTTGAATATTGAATAATTTCAGGAAATTGTAACAAGAAGCCATCAAGAAGTTGTGATTTAGCACCATTGGACTACTTCTTGTGGGGTTATTTATATCATTGGTCTTTAGCAATAAACCAGACTCTCTTCAAGTTTTAGAAGTCAATGTTGAACGTGCCACTCATGGCATACGACTTTATTTAGTTGCAAAAGTACTCGAAAATTAGGTTTATCGAATTCGTTCCTGCAAAAAAAGCCGTGGAGGCCATTCGACTGATGTTATTTTACGAACTTCATTGTATCGATTATACGTCACATTCGCGATGACCATTTGTTTGAAATTTTGTTCAAATACCAATTACCATAAAATTATTCCCTAAATATTGACCACTTCATTAATATTGCAACATTTAATTAACAACCTCGTACATATGTAGAGTTTCACAGCGTGTTGAAAATTGCTTTATCTAATTTCCAGTAATCGGCTTTTGTGAAATTATATGCCATATACTCAATTATGTGTGAAAATAAAATTTTTCCTATGCAACATATCTATATCATATGTAACTAGTTAAATGACACAAATAAGCAGTAAAATCAATTAGCCGAACTTAAAAAAAAACTCTTTTCTCAATAGTAATGCCAAAGCAAATACAATAAATGCTCACCGAAAACTTTAAAATCGCTTGTTATTTTAGTCAAAAATGCAATTTCTATTGCTTTATTAATAGATAACCAAATTAAATTATCAAAATTGTCTAACAATTTCACCGAACTAAAAGTGTGTATGAAAGTACAGTTGCTACAATATTATTTAAAAGTTATCCGAAATAAAGGAAAATTTAAAATAGCTTGGAGTATAGCATTGCTTCAGTGTAAAATAATTATAAGCCATTATTGAACACTCAACGCAATTTAAAACAATTCTTGAAATGTTTACAATTTTAAAAATATTTAAAATAAATTTAATTTGTGGTTAAGAAGAAAAAATTACTATTGGGAAGCATTATTTTTTTATTTTTTTATTATTTTTATGCCAGTATGTTATTTGCTGCAAATGTATGTTGTTACCGTATATATAGATTAGACCCTATTAGACGAGATATCTTCACAAAATTTAGCACAGGTAATTTTCTAAAGCAATGCTACAATAATTTCAACAAATTTTTCAAATCGTACTAATATATCAGATAGTTCTTGTATGGAAACTTCTTTATTTGTGAAAGGTATTCTAGATTCGGTGAAACCGACTTACCGATGTTTATTTTTTTTTTTTTGCAAGCGACTTTCGTTTCAGTTTTTATCGCAAGGGAAAAAAATCCCATATTAAATAAAATAAAATAAAATTGCAAAAAACAAAAACAAACACTTTGGAAGTATCGGACACAAAAAAATTATACTTTAACTGTACATTGAAAATTGTTCAAAATTGCCGTATTTGCGGATACGAATTTATAGAAGGCGCTCGTAAACACAATGGAAGCCTCAGCAAAACGGATCTCATTTTGTAGTGGTCAATCAGTGGCACTTGATTGCTGTTGTATTAAAAAAAATAATGCAAACCAATTATACATCAACGTATTTAATAAAAAAAAAATCAAGATTTTTAAGCAAATTTATTTAATGACTATATATCAACAATATAAAATGTGATGTATGCTGTACACACTCGTAACTTTAGTGGTATATATTGCTTTATTCTAATTTGAAAATGTAGAGTGTCAGTTGAGCGCAAAATTTTAGCTGCATCGTGTAGCTATGACAATACAGTCAATTAAATTGATAAATTCAGGATTTTCATAACAGTGAAAACTTAACGAACAACAAAAACAGCATAAACCTGAGTAATTTGCACGTGCTAAAAGATGAAAATTTTAAATATAAAAACCACAAATTTGATTAAAAATCAGTAGACGCGCAATATGCAAACAAAAGTATGCTTTTTTTTTTTTTTTTTTATTTTTTTTTATTTTGTATTTGCAATGATAGCTGTGTTTATAACAACTTGCAAGTAAAAAAATCAATTGAAATGGGCTTTGAAATCTGCATTTATGACAGCTGAGAATTTATAGAATAGCAGTACTTATATTTGTACATAGCATTCGCATAGCAGTATGTATGTATATGTGACATACCAATGAATTCGCAGAGCAGCTGTGAATTATATTGCAAACCTCTGATATTTATATTAATATATTGTTTACCAAAAAAAAAAATATATAAATAATTTAACATCTGTATCAGTAGTTTATGATTTAATTTAATTTATAATGTCACAGCATGCATTTTTTTAAATTTATTTGAAAGCATATGTGCTGTGAGCAAAGAATTTATTATCACTAACATATTCGTTTGTAAGATTTTAAATGCCTGTCGAGCAATTTGCGTTTGTCAGCATGAATTTTGCTGGCTAGTATGTTTTAATCCTCAATTAGGCATTGCACATTTGTACTCATATATCATATTTGTTTAAAATAATTATTTATTGGTTTATTATTGCGTTTTATATTATAATTTTTTTTTTAAATTTAATTAACTAAATTGCATTGGAACAGCATACGAGTACAAAAAATTTATTTATTTATGGCTAAAATATTGCACAATCGCCACTAATTCAATATTCAACACATATGCTGAATATTAATAATTTATGGATTCTAGTAAATTATAAATGCATATATATTGGTATTGTGATTAAATTGCATTTAATTTAAGCATTTGCAAATAGTACTACATATTTAAAATCTACTCCATACAAGCACTTGATTTCGAGCGTTCAATTTGTATGGCAGCTATATGATATAATAGTACGATCAGCATAATGTCTTCGGAGATTGCACCGTTATCTTGGAAAATAATATATACCAAATTTGTGTTGATATCTCATCAAATGATCATGATATCAAATCAAAAAGTTCTCTATACAAGCACTTGATTCCGATGATTCAGTTTCTATAGTAGTGATCTGCTGACAAACTTAATATACCTTGTTCTAAGTATAATTATCAAATACAGCAGGTGTTCACAAAAAGTAGTATAACCGATTTCTTCACAATCTCTATTCAACTTCTTGCATTTATACCGGTTGTTTGTTCGATTCGACACTTTGTGGACTAAAAATTAATGGAAGCTTGAATACTACAATTAGAAAAATTCTAAATTGATTTAATTTTGTGGTTTTATTTTAATTTTATGGTATTTTCTTAAATCTGGTAGTCTCTGTTTTTAACATTTTCTTGGCAATAGAAATAATTCCAGCTTTATACTCTTACATTAACTGCTACCTGCTTGACTTAGGATCTCTATATAATATACTACTACTCTACTATATACATATGCTCAAACCAGTTAATTTTTATATCGCTTTATGCAATAAGCCTCTTTATCTGTACAGTTTGGTTTGTCCATACAAGTTTTAAAGCAAACTGGTACATTAAATATAAACTAATTTTAGAATTGCTGAAAAATAAGCAAAAAAGAAAACTTTACGAAGTAAAATTGCAACATATATAATAACTCAAAGCCCCGTTTTAACTTTCTCAGAAGCAAATTTTGTACCTAAGCTACAATGAAAATATATAGATAAAAATATGTACGTAAATTTTCAGCAATTATTAGTTTATATAATTAAAATCAGGTGGCAACAGCATATTGGTTTTTAAATAATACTGTTTTTTAACAAAATCTTATTCACAAACTTTTTCAAACTTTTCAATACATATTACATATTTATATATACAATTAGGTGGCAACATCGGTAACCTTTAAACTTAATTTAGGTTTTTGAAAATATAAATAGAGATTTTTATCGGTACAACTATTAACAATTTTCGTATTTTTTTTATTCCTACCCATTTTCAGCTTAGGTCTAATTGACAACTCCAAAAGCGCTTACATTTTAGTTCGCTTAATATTCTTACATCATTAGTAGAAAGCGGTTCGATGTACATTTATACCATTGCCGATTGATGCCAAATGGCTTTAAACTATTTATAGTTTCCATCAACATTTTGGTATGAATCGAAAATGCAATGCAGTGCAAAAATCTAAGCACTTCACCTCGGTGGCTGGCAAAACGATAAAGTTCTTGATAAAATAAATCTAGTTATAGTGCAGGATTAAAATCTGCCTAAAACCATTTTATTAAATTTCGTTTCAATCAAATAAAACTTTGCTTTGCAAAAATTACCCAATTGCCCTTCGCATGCAACTGAGTTTAGTAACAATTAAATAATGCTGCTTTCATACCTATATTCCACACAATTGTAGACGTTCATATTACAGTTTGCTTTACTTTTTTTAGACTTTTTGAATCAGTTTAAGTGCCATCACTGTGGATAAACAAAATTTAATTGCTTCGATTGATTCAGCTTTTAAACTTTATTTTTTGTACAATAAACAATAGGTAAATCAATCAGCCGAGATACACAAACCACTGCAGCTAACTCTTACTGCTACCGAACTATGATTGCCAGCTGTGTATGTACCACATTTGCTGTCAAATACAGGCCGATATGAACACAATTGACAAGTTAAGTCAACACTCGGCTCAACACTGCAGTGCTATGATAATAAAACAAAACGGCAAAAGATACTAAATCAACAAATCCAATTTGATTTTATTGCAGAAAATCGTCAGCATTAAAAGTCAAAATAAACAAATTTGTCAAATATGTGCAGTTGGAGCGAAAAAGTTAAAATAAAAATTAACTCCAACTCAAAATTCCAAAATGAAAAAATCAATGGAGTAAAAGCATGTGGAAGCAGTGTACTTTACCACACACACTCAACGTCAAACAACGCCCTGCACATACACAAACAGCTTTTTTGTGCGCTGTACTGCTGTGTCAATAGGAAATAGTGAGTCAAAAGCAGAAATCTGTGTACAATACTTCAAAAAAAACAAAAAACAAGTGTAAAAGTGAAAATCAATATTTCAAAAACAAACAAAAAGTCTACTGTTAGGGCAACACTACAGGTTCCACTAGCACATAACAGTTAAGCAGTTGAGGCGGCAGTATGGGCAAGCATGAACAGCCGGCACAGATGTAAAGTGAAAAAGCTTACCTGTCGAAGCAATGGACACAGCCAGTCAGTCAAACAGTCAAACAAACCTGCACCGCAGCCAACAGGGCGTATGAGCGACAACGCTATTACAAGTATGCACCTGTGCTCACACTTATTCACTTGTACACTTGACTGTGCGCGCTTGTATTGACAAATGAGCTTGTATACACGCTGACTTGCAATAATGCATGTGTATTCGTCCTCTTACAATACGCTGTGTATACATTGACGGTTTATGTGTTGCAGTGCCGCATTGTTGACATTACCGAATTCATTAATGTCACTTCCGCATTGGTCGTGCGTATGTTATGCGCTATTTTTTTTCTTTTTTTGTTCGCTTGTTAGTTGAAATTGCTTTACTCTTTTGTTGACTCACTTTATTTGCACATAGTCGCCGCTAGAATATTTGCATTTTCTCTCTCTCTTTTGTTTATATTCAATGCAATTATGAGCATGATTTTGTTTGCAATGCCTTTGTAGGGACTTGCATTGAAAAAGTAAAATTTTTCATTTATTAGATTTATTAGATCTCCCCATTCCTATCTCCCCCCACCTACACTAAAAACATAAAATATTTAATTGCACTTCAACATAATTTTTTTGTCAGTAAATTTAGTTAATGTCATTTTAGTAATAAAGCAGATTCTAAATAAAACTAAAACTAAATAAAAAATGGTGTATTTGCGCTTTGCTGAAAACAGTTAGTTCAACTGCATTTAGACTTTTCTATATATCTGTGCGGCTTATTGCTAAATTTTTAGTTTTTGTAGAGGTCTTAAATACTTATAGAACTTCTTCGACCAGATGCCCTGTGATGACCTCTACAATATTACTAAGTTCCCTTTTACCTAGAAGTAGAAGCCTTTTGGTCTGTCCACCATCAATACTACCCCAAAGTAACTTTATGCTATGCCCTGTTTTGCTAGTGCAGCAAGACCTGAGGTGTTCCTCTGGCGTCCATTGCTTCAAACAAACAAGGAGTTGAATGATCTGTGGCAGCTTAGCAGAATTGTGTTTCCGCTGCCCATAACACGTCCAGCTCATCTGCTTTTCCTTTTCTTTCTATTTTTATATGACTGGGTCACCAGATGATGCCTGCTTGCATAACCGAACGCAGTAAACGCCTTCACTGCCGCTTGATTATCTACTAGAAGGTTTATAGACTTGCTTGTTAGAGCTGAAGCTCTCTTGGCACCTTCTGTTATGCCCACAATTTCGGCCTGAGAGATTGAATTATAGTCATTTAGTTTGAAACTACCTTCTATTTATGGATTACTACAGAAAAAGCTCGCTAGTGTTAGATATTTTACTAAAAAAAAATTTTTCAAAAATTATATAAAACTTTAAAGATACAAAAATTAGCTAAAATTGTTGTGGTGGTCAAAATATTAGAAAAAAATAAATATGGAAAAAATTTAAGCATAACATCGACGATGTCCCTTACATATGGTATGTATTTACTCCAATACAATTTTTTTGAATCTTGATATCTTTCACCTGCGCTATGCTTACGAAAGCATAAAAGAGCTCTTAAATAGCTTGTAAGCTTGTTTACTAGTGATAAATCTAACAAAAGTCTATTTTCCTCAATAAAATATTGTTGAAGTCCTAAAAAAACATACACAAAGATACACCCCTTTAAGCTATTTTCAGCACTACATGGAATAATTAAAAAAGAATATGAATATGCCATAAAATTACCATAAATATAAAACCGCGATAATGAAAAGTAAACATACAAGTCAATTATTCTCGAAGGTTATGAAAATAAATTAATTACAGTGCATTCGATTCGATTAATAAGGATAATTTACAACAAAAAAGTGTTAACTAAACATAATCATAGATTAAGGTCAAAACTTCCATAGCTAAATTTACATACTCACACACTCGTATTTACAAAGTCCTCCATAATCAGTATGAAAACATAATTTAAGTGAATTGTACCGTGCCGTCACCGCAGAATAGCAAATTCAATGACAATAAGCCAATCAGCGAGCGCCTAAAAGCATCACATTATTATATGAATGTATTTATGGAAATTTGTGGTATAAACATTGTGACGCATTTATAGAGGAATTTGTCAATGCACACATTTGTGGTAGCGTTAACCAGAAAGCCAACCGATTTTAATTATTACCGCAGACATTTTCCAAAAACCACGACATTACGCAAAATGCTCATAGGTGTATTGAGCTAGTTCGCTGTTTTCGAGAAAGCACAGAAATAGATATTAGTAAATTTTCATTTATTGGCTACCGTGATTATTATTACATAACTATGTGTTGGTCATTTTGCATTGTTAAAGCCAATCTTTTAATCAAACTAAAAAGATTTAAGTTAGAAGTTTACACTAATTCACATAGACGAGAGTTGTTGTCTAAATAGCTTACAAATTTGCTAAAAAAAATAGTTTTGCTTCTACCACTTACACTTTTTTTTTTAAACACGAAAGTTTAAAAAATATTATTGGACATTTTAATTGCTGATTGTGTGCAATAAAATGAATCTGTGTGAACAGCATAGTGAAACACTCAATATATGACTATTAGCTCAAATTATTTACTTTTTCAGAATGCAATAAAGAGGCTAGAGATTATTAAAACGCAAAAAAAGTATTAAGCTCTATATATTTTACCTTTGCCCAGCTACCTAGGCATTTGTATAGTAAGTTTTAATAGAAATAAAATGTATAACAAAAGAACGTCTATTGTTTATAAGTAGATATAAATATTAATAGAAACATTTAAAAATAAATCATTAAATAAATCTCTTATCTTATACAAATAATGAGTTTGAGGAATATTGCTCATGAATAATTCTTTGCTCTTCGAAAAATAAATGTAAAATTACTGCATACTCCAAAACTTCACAATTTCCACATATGCTAAGACCAGTTTGAAATAATTTTATTTGAATTATTTAGCGCCAAAATTCTTAAATGCCAAGCGAACGACACCAGCTTGTATATATTGTTGTTTGTTATCTAATCATTACAACGCTCGTGCGGAGTTGTCATCCGTTGAGATTGACAGGCGCTGCAAATCGCTTCTTAGCTGATAAATATTGCACTAATTATAATTGGCAGCAACATTATTTCGAGCGGTTGTGGTATTAACACGACCATGCATACACAAACAAAAACACAAGCACACACAAATTACAATAGCACAGCATAGTTGTTGTACAACGTTACATTTGTATGTCGAAATTTCGGCTCAAGGCTTCCCAAATGCCGTAAGTATATAAGAACCTATGCTTATTTGATGCAACTTCTGCATAAATAACGATATGAGTGCATAGAAAGTTGTTTACTTCGACAGTAATGAATATGCAATCTTATTATGTACGGCATTCATTCCATATGCATTGCAATTAACCAAGATATTTGCTGATGTATGGCAAAACAAAAACAATAAACAGATCTCATAACTCTCTTAAGAGCTAAATTGATAGTCGCTGAAGCTTTCATTACGGTTTAAACAATGTTTTAGGTAACTCTGTTACTTGTCATATGCGCTACAATTAAAAATGCATATGTTTACCTTGCTTTAAATGTTATTTGTTTGTTATTGTTGTAATACAAATATTTAGAAATCTTAAGCGTTAGCACTAATGTAAATTGATGACAATCAAATCCCAATTATACTTGTATGTTAAAAATTAAGATTTCTCAAGTCGTCTTGAGAGTAGTGTACGACTTGTGGGTATTGTAGCTAATATACAATATATTATAATGCCAATTCGAAGTGAATATGTACACAAACAACTGTGCTAACGGTACAATAGTTTTTAAATTTGCTTTTTATATTTATGATGCTACTTGGCGAAAATGTTGTGGCTACGCACCAAAAAGTCAGCTATGCTTACCACGCACAAATGTATGAAAATTAAACTGAGCGAAATGAATTCGAAATTCATATTAATATTCACATTTTTATATATTCGAGCTTTTAGTGAACAGAAAAAATCCAAGCATTTTTTTTTATTAAAAACTCAATTCATGAAACCCAATTATTCCAAATTGCACTATTTTAGCATATAATTCCTGCCACATCAACCAAGTTGACTACTTCCTATCACCTACTCACAAACACACAACCTATTACACTCTCCTCTTTCATTAAAACTTTTAGTAAACTTCGATTTGCTGCAATTAAATTAATTCAAATTTATATACCCTTTCACCCCCGCTTAGTTAAAGTGCCATTGAGTTGCTAGCTGACTACTGCCACACAAAAATTGACCGGTACACTTCGCACAATTAGCCAATTTCATTTGCAAATGAAATTAGCCGGCGTGGTCTCTGTCAATTCTGCCAAGTCTGCTATGGCCACAAAGACAGTTGAGAAAGTTAGAGGCAAAAATTTGTTCAAACCATGTCTACATATACAATATATATCAGGTTGGAGCGAAAAAAAAAAATTTTTTTTTTGCTTAGCCTGAGGGTCAAATTTGTAGATTATAAAACAGAAAATTTTTCAGCAAAAAAGTTTCGAGCTAAAATTTGTATTTAAGTGTTCTGGAAGCTGTGGAGGGTCCTCTTTCTGGCCAATTAAAACTTATCAACTAAAAAAAATTGTTTGTGGTAATTATTGGAGTTTTAAAAAAAGTCTAAACCGACAACATGTTTTCCTTAAGCGTTAAAATAAATTTTGATTCAAAAACTGTCAAATTCGGTAATTTTTAAATAATTAAAAAGAGTTTAAACCAAAAATAAATTTTTTTTGTTCAAAAAAATTTTAACTAGAAATTTACTTTAAAAGTGAGAAAAGAAGAAAAAGTGTTTACTTTCAAAAATTTTATTTTTTTATAATCTACAAATTTTACCCTCAGGGTGATCAAAAAAAAAATTTTTTCGCTCCACCCTAATGTATGACATATATATATATATATATCTACATATATATATTGTATGAGTAGCCATTGCATAGGAGGCTAGTAGGCGGAAAGGAATTCCAATTGAAAACGTTTAACATCTTTATAAATTAATTTCGATTGAAATGTTGCGACAAGTGGCATTTGACCGAGTTCACTGCGAGTCAATCAAATTAATTGTCGGCAGGTCGCGCTTTATGCAAAATTTTGAATGTTCATTAAACTATTTATGCATGGACTTTTAGTTAATAAGTTATAAAAGGTTTGAAAGCGGAAATTACTTTTAACTGGTTTTTAGAATAATATTATGGCAATGGCAACTTGGTGATTATACATGTTTTAAAATTGTATGTATCTCATTTTCTGCATTATTTCCATTTAAAAGCGGAAAATAATATTTACTGTACTTTTATCACTTCAAAAACTTATGGAACTAAAAAATTTTGTTTTTTCTTCTCTTTGCAGGTATTTTAAATAAATAATTTCATATTATTTCAAAAACACAATGGCTTTCAAAAATGACATATCATAACAATGGTACTCTTGGTTAAATAAAATGGTTTGTAGAATTGTCTGCACTTTAGCTGTGGATCACTGAAGCGTAGAATTTATAAACAAAATTTTTATATATAATATTTTAATTACACCCTGAACTGTGCCCTGTTAAGTATGCCACGAAGTTTGCAACGCAGAAAAAAACGTCGGAGACCCTATAAACTTTTGTGACCAGGTATCTTCACAAAATTTTACGTGGATTATTCTTCAAATCAACAATATAATTTGCGAACAAACTGTTCAGATCGGTTCAGTATAGCATGATGTAGCCGTCATATGAACTGATCGACCAAAATCTAGTTATTGTATGGTAAACTGCTTTAACTGACAAGATGTCTTCACAAAATTTTGCTATATATTATTATACTGAGCATTACTACAATAACCGGACAAATTGTTCAAATCGAACCATCATATAGCTGTCATACAAATGAACGTACAAAATTAAGTTCTTGTACATGGCTTATTCTCTAAGTCAGCAATATAATCTTCGAAAAAATTCTTCAGATCAGTTCACAATTGCATATAGTTGCCATATAAACTGACCGTTTAAAATCAAATTCTTGTAAAATTACTTGATACTGTGAGGGGTATTATAGATTTTGCGCTGCTGAATTTAACGCTGTTGCTTGTTTATATTTAAATACTTTAACATTTTTATGGAAATAATTCAATAGAGACTTTTTTAGCCACGTACATTAAGACATTAAGCCAGTCGCTAGTTGTTTAAATATTCATATATATTATTTAAATTAATATGAAAAAAATCATAGCACAACTTAACAACGCATAGCATAGCTTCGCACAGCATAGCATTGCATAGCATAACATGGCACATAACATAACAGTGCAGTCTAACGTAATTCAAATTTATAACACTTCTTAATCGCTTGGCACTACTTCACATAGCAAGGCATAGCAGAACATAAGAAAAATTGTTGCACGGTGGCGCTAGGCAGTAACGAATCATTTTAACTTAATTAAACTTCAGCCACCACATGTAAACGGTCATTCGCCTACTTTGTGCGCCAGACAAAAACAATCGATCAATGTCAGAGACCAAAAGTGAATACAATTCACACGAAAAGTAGAACAAATTAAATGAGGAAAAAACAAAAGAGAAAGAAATTAAGCGCTTGCAACGCGGCAAAATCTGATAAGCGAGGTAAAAGTAAGCAAACAAAAACGAAGCGCCAACAGTGCAGCATGCGCACAAAGCATGGAAACAAAGCGCAGCGAATACATATAACTAAACGAATAAAAATTACAAAAAGTAAAGAGGGAAACGCTAATTACCGCGCACAATTGTTGGCGTTGCTGTGAAAATCCGCAGCGATAACAATGGTTGGCGCAAACAAACGCACACATACACACACACATAGCTGCACTTACATAGCTACCAACCATGGCAGAAACTAATATATATATATATATAATGTGTGTGTATGTATGTGCGTGGCGCAAATAAAGAGCTAAATAAAGCATTGCAGCGGCGTAGCGCCGATTCAGTGACACAATGCGACGGCGAAAATGTCAAGCACGATTATAGTCAAGTTGCATGAAACAAGCAGCCAATACACACACAAACACGCGCGTATGCACACGAATATTTATATAGGGTACTATAGTTTTGTATTGTATACAGTTCAAAAACTTCAACAATTGCCAAAAGAAAGCACAACATAGATGCTGCCACAACAGGGAATAATGCAACTGCCGTGCACTGTAGGAAAACGTGACAGAATAAAAGGTAAAAGAGAAAGGCGTGCAACTTTCAGGCGAAGCGCAAAATTGCCAACTAGCTTGCAAAATACCAGCAGCGAAGCAGTAAACGGGAACAGCGCCAAAAACAATAGCAAAGCAACAAAAGAATTTGCCAACAATGCGGACAACAATGACCGAAACAATAAGGCGCAACAACTTTTCCCCAAACACAGTTTAGAGGGAGGTGTGCGCGGTTTAAGTGTACAGATCCTTAACTACGTAGGGCTACTACTTGCGTGCCTTGATTGCCTAAAAGGCAGGCGTGGCGGCGTTTCGCCCAAATCGAAATTCACCGGAGACACAATCAAACTAATTGAAAGAAAATAGTCTTTCGCAATAGCGGCACTCAGCTGTTTTCCACTCCACTTCACGGCACTCCACTCCACTCCACTTAATTCGATTCGGCTCAATCGATTGCAAGCGCACAAAATACAAGTAGTATTGAATTTTAGGGAAGTTGAGGTCATTTACTGAAAAGAAACTCTTTTGTTCATTATTTTATCTATGAGACACAAGTGTGCCGCGTCAGCAGGCGCAGGTGGTGCAAATCCAACTAAATCCTAACTAAAAATGCCCGCTGCACACACAAAACACAAACATATTGTGGCAGTTGTCACTGGCTTGCGTTGTTTGGCTGGCAAAACTGTATACTTATAGATGTATGTATGTATGTATGTGTATATGTTGTTGCATAAAACAGTAGAAGACATGTCTACATTCTACAATCTGCTGGACTCAGCGCATCTTGCACATTGCATGGCTTCGAAGCGCTGTTCCCTGGCAGCTTCTTCAACTTCTTCTTCTAAAACTTTTGTTCGCCTTACTGTTGTTGCTGTTGTTCTGCTTGCTCTTTAGCAGCAAAAAATGCAAAAAAAAATGCTAAATTGCTGAGTAAATAACAAAAGGCAAAGTAAACTTAAATAAACATTTGACTTGTTTGTCGCTTTCTAACTATAGAGCTGTCCATGTCCGCAGCGCACCCAGTTAGTTGCTCATACGACATGGTGCACAAACTTGTTTGTTCTGCAATGGCGATGGCGATGGCGTGGCAGTAGCACGGGAAATGAGTTTAAATTTTTAATATTTACATTACAACGCGCATACAAGCCACCACGAATAGTTGGTGTTCTAGCAGCAGAAGAGGAAGATGGAAAGTAGCAGAAGAATAGCAGCATTTCAGTTAGCATATTTCACATGCTTAAAAGCTAAAATCTTTGCTTCCTTGTGTGCGCTCCGAGCGACAGTCTTCAAAAAATATTTGCTGTTTGTTGTGATTGTTGCATGCAATTGCAATTGCATGTTAGTTGCTAACGCCGCTATGCGTTTGTACTCGCTGTTATTCGTGTCTACTAGCGCTGCAGCTTTAGAAATTATTATTAAACAAATGTGGGACAAGGATAAGGACACTTGAAACAATCTGCTTTTGGTGTATGCGCCAGCTTTTCGCCTTGCTGCTGTCACTGTGTTCGCCCCGCGTGCTCCCTCTGCATTTATTGTTTTGATACTCGGCTTCTTATTGTTTCTTCACTTTGTTGTTCTTTGTCATTGTGCTTATTTTACACTTGGCACTAGTTATTTATATTTACTGTTACTGTTGCTGTTGCTGTTACCATTGCAATTGCGTTGTTTTGCTGTTTTCTTGTAACTATTTTGTTTATGTTTTCTTTTTGGTTTATATTATTATGTGTCTTTAGTTTGTTATTTTCTACTCTGTTGGCTTAACAAACTTACTTTTGCCAAGTCCTTTAAGTACACTTGAGTTAGATCAACAACAACAGAAAAACTCATATGCCAAAGATTTGGTGGCACATATATGATTTTAAATAACAGTAGTGAAGTGATATGCCTGCGTATATTTTTTTATACTGAAATTAAGCTATTTTAAAATTACAAAAAAAAAATATTTAAATATTCAGTAGCTGTATATTAGAGTGTCCGTTATTACACAAGAAGTTTAAGCTTTCGCTCCAAAACAATTTGCAATTTAAACGGTGCCTAAAACCTTTCTTTTTCCCGCATATTTTTATACCCTGAACTGGGTATATAAAGTTTGCCACACTGCTAAGCATCAAATGTGCTGACCGTATTCATATAGTACACCATGTCGCATGAGCAACACAAAATTTCTAAATCACTATGAATGCTTAGTACTTGTCACTTGCATATTCGCAACTACATTATCAACGTTAGCTTCATAATATAGCATTTATCAGTCGGTATCAAATTATTGGCCATTTGTAAATGTTTTTTTGGATTTTGGAAAAATTCTCACCTAATTCGTTAATCGTCAAACAAGGCATTGACTATAGCATTAGAAATGCAGAAAGGGACTTGGAACCTTTGATACGGCGACTTTTCCACCTCCGCTAAGCAGATATTCAATTAGTGCAACAATTCGGTGTACAAAAAACAAAAATACCCGAAAAAACCGTTCAAGGAAAGCAAATTCAGAAAAGCCAACAAACTCAAAATATTTCCACAACTTAACAAAGGCATACTCATTGCAATTACTAACGTGCTAATGACAATTGTGGCAACAACAAAAGAAGCACATCATTTAATACAACCACACAAAGCTTAAAACCGCAAACACATACGTAACGCATGTACACGTACGCACATGACAACTTGTTCGCTAGCTTTTGTGGCAGCAACGCACACAGTATCGAGTTGAGTCGACTTTTTCACAAGACTTAATTAATTTTCCAGCAACTAACGGAGCCAACTACGCAACTGACAGCTAAGCAGTTGCCATTTCAATGCGTATGCATATACGCACCGCCGTCAACTAGCTGCTGTGATTGTGAAGCTGTTAAAGTCATACCGAAAATTAGTTTATGTGCCACATTGACGATAAACAGCAATAGGTACGGTGCAAAGAGTGCGTCAAATATTGCGTATGTAGTTGGTAGCACTGCAGTGGTTAGCTAATTCAAATGTTGACTTTTGTTGCAACAACAACAGATTGCGACACGCGCACACACTCAATCCCTACTGATAGAGATTGAAGTTGCAATAGCAGTGCATTTCATATTCATAGATTTGCCGTGTTGCGGGCGATGGCAGGCCAGCAATGCCGCGCACATGCTAACAGTCATAACGACGCCGCTTGATGATTGCCATTTTCATTGCCACAACCAACGGTGTGCTGACTATGCCATTGTTATTGTTGTTTGTATGCCATACGTGCCGTCGTTGTATAGGCGTCAAAGCATGAAGGCATGTATATGTGTGTGTGTGTGTGCGTATCGCATACTCATGCAACTGAGACCTTCTTTAGCCTGCCATTTTGTCGTTGGCAGTTGCAGCTCCTTTGGCACACGTCACGGCAGAAGTTTAAGCATTTGTTGCATAATAAGCTTTTCTCTGATTATCTCTCATTAGTTTGCCTCAATGGGTACGTTGAGCACGTACTTTTGTTTGTGTGCGTCCACGTTTGCCATAAAATTGTGCAACGTACGAATTTTCAAAGGGAATTTACCGAATTGCCGCACTCAACTTCGAAATGCAACTTTGATACGAGTATGCGGTAAGCAGCCGCTCAGCATGCAACGCACTCTTACTGCAATAAATAACTATCGCTACAGCACGGATTTAGTTCTTTGCATCTCTTTCAGTTTGCTGATGACCCAAAATGATAGCGTTTTAGGGATTGGCGTTGGAAATTTGAAAGTTTGGTTAACTCCTTAAGCACCAGGCATTATAAAGCGATGTTGCTCAAATTTAATGATATTTTATTTCAGTTTGTTTTATCAGTTCAATTTATGTTTATTTGATGAGTTGCTTGGGAAAAGATTTTATGTTAGCGTTTTAGTTAAAAAAGCAAGCAGAAATGCTGGTACTTTTTAAAGAAAATCTACTTTATCTTGCAACATTAAACTTAACATTCTAACAATCATCTTACTCTTCGTTACAATAAATTTGTTTTCAATATCGTTTCATTTGATGTTTTATTCATAATGAATATGTATGTACAAAGCGTTCATTTGATATCACTAAAGTGCCAGCTATTTCAATCTAATTTTTTAGTCATCCAAAATAAGTTTGTGAAATTTTTAATATTTTCCACTTTTGGCAGATCATTGGGATACTCATATGGGGCTTTACAGAGTTTTGCAAACCAATTTGTCTCTTTTAACTTCATTTATGAGAGTTGCTTGTTCGTTTCGTGAATTTCTAAAAAAATGCTTGTTTTACCAAAATATTTCCATGTACACTGCAATATAGCAACCAATCAAGGTGCACATAATAACATTAGATGTGACTTTGCATTACAGAAAGCCAAATCATTAACAAATTACAAAAGTTTAAAAAATTAGAAGAAGCGGCAGGAGGACACTTATGAAATAAATAATGCATATATCATAAACGGATGCAGCTAACATATCTCCGACAAACTTAATGAAAACTATGACTATCTGCTGCAGTGCCGTGGTACAAAACTAGATAAGCTGCACTCATTCCTTAAATAATCGAACTTTTTAATAATACTGAAAAATCTCGCATGCGTGAAATGGTATTACTTTAAAAGTATTACAAAAACTGGCATGCGATTTTTTAATTATTTTTCTTAGCTGTATGATTTTATCAAAAAAACAATGCCTCATTTTAAAGCTTGATATGGTTCCGTCGATATGTACGTTAAATTTTTAAAAAAAAATTTCAAAATTTTACTCTAATCATTTGTCATCTCACATACAGATACTAAGCTTCAGCAGCGCGCAAAAATAAACTGGTTCAAGGCTCACAGAACTAATTCACAGCTTAGCAATAAGCAGTAAATCAAAATGTTAACTACCAATGATATTCAATACCGCACAAAAACAAAAGCAAATTCATAAAAAAATGCTACTAAACGCTGCCATAAACGCTTTGTCTTACAAAAATTTTAGAACACATTTTTAATCGTTGCTTACGGCAGCTGTTACTTTTGTTGCTTTTTTGCTTGTGCACGAGCGACAGCACCAACGCAAGCCGTTGAGCTAACACCACCACTGACAGCCGCCAATGACAGCTGTAAATCTTTGCGAATTCCTTGTATTTTCAACTCAATTTTGCTTTGCTTAATTTCAACTGCTAACAAATTGAAGTTGATCGGGTTACTGCCACTCGTGAGTGGGCAGGTGGCAAGCACTGTATGGTAAACAAACAAGCAAGTCAAACAGACATACCTACAAATACATAAAGATGCTGTAAATGTGGCGATATTAAAGGCAATTGAACTGTCAATCGACAATGACAGTGTGCAATAATTTATCTTCGCGCGGCAAAGCGGTGAACAAGGGTAAAAGACTGTTGCACCAAAATTACATGTATGTGTATACGTATGCGTACATAAAGGCGTAAATTTGCAACGCAATGCAATTCATTTATATATTTCCTTAGTTATTCGATCTTTCACGCCATGCCTCTTAGTTGCAATAAGGCAACATTTGTCATATCAGCAGTGTAGGTTGGACAGCGATATGACAGCAGCATGACTTGTGTTGCTGTGCAGTTGGCACTACGCATTTGAATGGCAATTTGAAGGTAATGAAATCTGTCATATTGAGTAGTAAATAAGTTTAGACTGGCTCATAGAGTGGTTTTTCACTCACCCGATGGCAATGCGATATGAAAATAGTGAAAAAAAGTTTGATTTAATGAAATATTTTTTGAAAATAAAGTAAAGGCAGTGTAATATATTCGTACTACTCAATTAATAAAATATATCAGAGCATTCTATAAAGTACTTAAGAGAAATTACTTTTCTAACTACTCTCAAGTTTTTTTACAATGGAGTACTTGTGAAAGCCGAAGCTGTTAAAATTGAAAACAAGAAAAAGTGTTAACTTCGGTTGCACCTAAGCGATAATATCCTTCACATATACAACAGGTTCCTTAAAAGAGCTTGATTCCGATCGTTCAGCTTGTATGACAGCAATATGCTATAGTAATCCAATCTGAACAATTTATTCAGAGATTTCATTATTGCTTTAGATAATAATTCGCTCCAAATTTCATGAAGATATTTTGTGAAATGAGAAAGTTTTCCATACAAGAACTTGATTCCGATTGCTCAGTTTGTACGGCAGCTATAAACTATAGTGGTCCGATATCGGCCATTCCAGCAAATGAGCAGCTTCTTGGTGAAAATCGGTCATACGCTAAATTTAAGGTCGATATCTCTAAAACTGAGAGACAAGCGGACATGACTGAATCAACCCAGTTCATTATGCTGATCATTTATGTATACATTTCTGCGGCACTCAGACGTTTCCTTCTTCTTCGTGTTACAAACTTCGTTTAGGGTATAATAAAGACCTTGTTTACATTGAATACTTTTTTCGCAAAAAAAAAAATCAACTTGCTAAATAACGCACACCCTAATACATTAATATATTTATGGAAAATATTTTCTATGAGACCAATAGATTTCATTTCGGCAGAGAGCTCAAGACGATATAATTTGATAGGGCCGAGTGAGCTATTGTTCATCACGAGTTTCCATAAAAAAGTTCTATACTCTTTGAGTTGCATAAAACTTATCCAAGAAACCAATGCAGCGTTATCTTGCCACTAAAGTGGTTCAAGGTCACTCAGTTGTCAAAAATCCTGAGGCTAAAAACTCAATGACTAATGTTCTCCGAATCCATTTATGTATGCATCAGCGAGTATTTCACTTTCGTATCGAAATTATTTTTGCATGACACAAGAGTTGTGATAACTTATTTTCCAATGGCTTTTCTTAAAAATACACGGCCAAAGCTCTACTGATATGCGTCTCACATAGAATGAATAAAAATATTTTGGTTCAGCAAGTTCTCCAATAGAAACTCTGCGGAAGAGTGAAGCAGATGTTTGGAATTTGTTATACAAATCGTCCAAATAACATATACATACATACATAAATCTCTTCGCTCAACTTCGAGCTCTGGCGTTCTTACTAGATCCACACTTGCCCAGCATTACCACAAGACCGGTGTAGCTTTTCAAAGTACAAAGAGTTTCTAGTCTAAATTCCTACAATATATTTGTGGTAAATAAAGGGTGTATTATAATTACTGCACTTAATTTTAGTATTCGAGTATTGTCTCACTCAGTGTCACCGAACCGTATTACCGTGTACTAAGTGTAATATTGAAACTATTTGTGGCATAAGGTTGTGGCCAAAGTGCTTTCATTACCTCATATATATGTAGATAAGTAGCACGCAACATCGGAATTTTTCGTATATTAGGTTTTGGTTCATCACAAGCAATTATTTAAATCCAGTAGATGTGTGATACGCTATGCTATTGGTCTGCTTTGAAATAACCTTAAAGCATGTATCGTAAAATAGCCACAAGTTGCCAATGCACTGTGATTCCTAGTAAATATGTCATCTGTTTGAACACATATACAAGTATGATAATAATTGACAAATTAATTATACAAATATTGACAGATAGGTAGATATATTAAATGAATGTCTTTGAGCTGTCTCCATAAATTGTTTGCTTGATCGGAATTTCGCCTGTAAGCTATCTTAGGCTTTATTACAATACATTCCTGTATGTGTATGTGCGTGTGTGCATATATCAGCAAGTCAATTTAACGCAACCTCTACTGGGCAAATTAATTATTAAATTCGAATGGGCTTTCGTAAGCAAAGCAAACCATTGGTCACTTGACCAGCTCCATAATACCCCAAACCAATTACGGCAAAACTCCTGTAAGCCAATAGCGAAACGAAGCAAATAATACGCGAAAGTGAACAGTTGTGGCAAGCAAATTTTGCGCATATGCAAATAGCTGTAAATTCCAACAATATTGCATTAAAGTGCGGCCGCATCTCCTCCTTGCAGCGCAGTTGCTGCTTCCTGCTTCCAACCTTAGTTGCTGCGATAAAATGTCACATAATTTAATAATTTATCAGCATCCTGAAAGGCAAAATAAGTTGCAGCAACAACACCAGCAATACCATAACTCCAACATAAACTTGGCTGTGGCACGCAAGACCGCTTGCTAAATTTCTGTGTTGCTGCCGCTAGTAAAACTCAAATTGTTGCTACACTCGAATGACGCACATGTTTTTCTCGTTGTTGTTGTTGTTGCTGTTTTTCTTAAATTTATGCAGCAGCTTAATCTTATTTGAAAAAACAGCGGTAAACGGCAAATTGTAAGCTAAAAAGTTGATCTTGCGAGAGTGGACGCTGTAACTTCAGTTTTCCGCACGCAGCACAGTTTCTACCTCCCCCTTTTCTACTTGGTCTACTTCTTTATCGTCTTCTTGGTAATATTAGAACTTCTTCTACACGGCGAAAGTGTTAATGAGTTTTAATTATTAAATGGCAATAGCGTGGCAGCATAGTTATGGTTGTTGTTGCAAGTACTTTTACCTTATACGATGCACACACAATTCTGTTTAAACATCAACCGCTGCTGCACCTTTTCCAACTATACTATTAATATTTGAAGCGCGCCAGACATGCCGCCCGCAAACTGCCATGCCACGTAGAAAATCCATTTTGGTTCGGTGGCTAAGTAGTCAGCGCCACAGTGGCACTGGACGCTTGACGAAGTGCTTAGCAAGTTTTTAGCTACGGAAAATTGTTAACACTGATTACTTGTAACAAGCAATTTTTCGCCGTTAACACCGACGACAGCCGGCAACGGCAGCAGCAACTTTGGCCAGCGTACAACTTACAACTTGGAACTTGCAACGACAGATCTAATAACACTGAGCAATGTATTTGCAGCTGCTGCTAGTTGCTTTAGATTTAAGATATTTATAAGTTTCATGGCTAAATGTACCGTTATACATATATACTTTTTTTAACTAGCTTAAACATAACACATATACATACATATATGTATATATGTTAGAAGAAATCTTCGATGTTCGGTTGCGCTGTTGCTTACAACTTTTCCCGTGAACTTTTTGTTGTTGCACTTCTCGACATCACAACTGTGGTCTTTCGCGGATTTTTGAAGGCCAATATATAACGATAATAGAAATATTTAAGAGCAATCTATTGTTATTGTTGTAAGTGTTGGCGTTGATCTATAAATTTCTAAACAAGCACATACAGTTAGATGTGTATGTGTGTATCTAGCGAAATTAATATTAATTAGTTTCAAACAATAGTATAATGGTAACACTCACTACTGATAACTAATTAAGATGCAATTTTAATGAGCAACATTGATACCTGCTAATGAATTCTGAAGTGAGTGTTTCCTCGGTGGAAGAAAACAAAAATAACAATCGAAAAGTTTTAAATGGAATTATAAATTTGAAATTATGTAGCAGCTGTTACTACGCAGCGAACTCTGAACAGAATATGAGGGTTGCCTTTTATATTTCGGGATTAGTTTTATTCACTTATTGTTTTGTAATATATTCTCCGTTCAGACCTATACACTTTTGCATGCTATAAAACCAATTTTCGAAACACTTTTGCCACTCTGTTTGAGATGCTTAGTTTCATTTTTACGTATGGAAATAAAAGGATGACATTCAGTGCCAAGTCAGGACTATACGGTGAATGACTCATTCAATCGATGTTTTGAATGCTCAAAAATGCAGTTTTTTCAGTCGATGTGTGAGTGGTGGCAATGTCGTGGTGAAGAGTGATCCGTTTTCATTGGTTCGTTTTTCTGATTTCTTCAAAGACAACTGGCAAACAAATGATTGTGTACCACTCAGAATTTACTGTTCTGCGTTGTTCTAGTGGTATAGTTGCGACATGTCCAGTTTTTCAAAAAAACAGAGAACCATTTGCTAGGAAGTGGTTCTTACTTTTGTAAGATTCGGTTCAACTGGAGACACCCATACAGTCGCATACTGTCTACTTTTAGGCTAAACCCCGTAAATTCACGATTCATCAGCTGTCACAATGTGATAGACGTGTTTCGAAACATCTCCCTAGACCAATTGATACAAGCCTTATTTTGAGCGATTGGCAAATGTGTGGGATCCAACTTGAACAATCCAATCGCCAATAATTGAATTAATTTCATCAATTCAATAATAAAGTTTTTTGCCGAGATGAATATTTTGAGTAACTGTAAACAACGCAAATAGCGCTCGTATGTGAAAACGTACTGAGCATGTATTTATAACATCAAAAATGTCAAACTTTACGATAAAGTTGTGAGTTGCCAGATTACAACACTATAGTTGCCAAATCTCGAAATACAAAAGGCAACCTACATACCAAGTTCAAGCCTATTATACAGCGATAATACCTATAATAAAATCTTTACGAGTTCTGGTAATATTTACTTTAAGCACAATAGACCGCATTTAGTAATAAATTCAACAAAACTTTATCGGCTTAAAATATAAATTATTTGGAAAATAGCTTTATTCGGCAAGTAATGCGCTATAGTAATGGTCCTAGACCTAAGTTTTCGGGTACTGTACGCATACAATGCTAAGTAGATGATTTCTGACTCCATATTCGTGCAAAGAACTTTCAGCTTTAATAATCATTCGTATAATATTGGTTCTCCGCAGCAATTAGTTAAGCCAAACTAATTCATAACAGTATTGGCTAGTTTGAAAAAGAAAACATCAAATTTTATATAAACTTCGATATGAACTGTGGGGCTACAAAAAACGTACCCTTTTCAACATTTTTACCCCTCGTCAAAATCAGAAATGTCCTCTTCAGAAGCTAGTCTAAAATTTGCTTTCCAAAAATTTGTGTTGTTCTCAATTCTCAGCAGTGGTAATTTTGAGTTATTATATCGAAGGCACTCTGTCAGAACAAATGGATTTTCTATATTATAAATAATTTCTGTAAATTAACATACATTAAAAATTTATCAAAATATTTCTTAAAAAAGAAAAGATATTAATTACGCTTTACCGGTGCATTTCTTATAGCATGAAATAGTATATTTATATTATATATATATATGTAGTTGTAGATGTGGAAATTTGTACAATCAGCAAGGAGTAAATTTCTGTTGAAATCACTACAAGCAAGAACAAATACACACAATATGTGATATGAAAAAGAAAAACAATCAGTAAGTCACATGTACGAGGACATAGTGAAATGTGAAATGCATACGATTTTGTTTGTAGGTGAAAAGATGTTCTTGCATAAATGCTTGGCTGTATGAGCAATCATAGCGAGAATCCAATGACAAAAGAGTTTTGCAAATGAGTATATTAGTTATTGTGGGTTATATACGTAACTATTAATCCAGTGAATATGACGTGTAATGAGATTTTCCAAGTTGTGTTTTAGCATGAACAACTTTTTTTTAATTTTTTCCAATTAATGAGTTGTTTCGTCAAATTACACACAGATAGTGTAACAGAAAGGAGATGCTTTCAAAAAAAAAATTTATATGTAATAGTCAGAGAGAATTTGATTAGAAACTTCAAAGCTTATAGAAAACTGAGTGTATTTACATAACTCTTTGTTAAGAAAAGATTACTGAAATGAAATGTATTTCATAAGAACATTGACAGGAAAACAAGTTGATAAACTTTTATTTGGTAACATTTAAAGTATCTTCAAGCCATACTCTAATCACAATATTTCGAAATAAATAGAAATCATTTATAAGCCCAAAAGCAAGCATTGTGTAGGAAAAGTATTATATATGTGGGTGTAAACATACAATATACAATTGTAATACAATATATATATGTATATACAAACCACTGTTAAAAATTTCGGCACACGCATTGGCTGTTTTTCCTGCAGGGTATGTATATAGCTTGCCAACTGCAACTACTATTGCTGCAGCACACCAGCAGCAAGTTGAAAAGTTAAAATACGTTAAACAAACACATGCTTTCCTCCCGCAAGCAGAAATGAAATCTGTTTACATATAACAACCCTGGCAGATGTTCAAATACAGCTTACGTAAGCGCGTATTTGTGTGCTAAAAGTCATTTGCATAGAAAATAATAAACCGGAAATATTTGCCACATACGCAGAAGCATTTTGCAACTGAAACAAATAAATAAACTGACTCAATGGAGTTGCTAGTTTTGTCAATGTAGAAAACCGTTAAGGGAGCCACAGTGGCAACAAGTCATCAACGTTTGTCCAAGGACATACGCACAAGCAAATGCAAATTAGACATTTATACACACACACACACACACACACAAACCAGCAAATATTGGCACCTTTGCCATTAGCTGAGCTGTTGCATTCAATCTTGCAACAATTTCTGTTATTGCAAAACTCGCAACCACATTGTAAACTACAAGCAAACAAGAAAAAACAACAGAGCTGCTGCATGTTTGGCAACTCTTGACACTGGTTGCAGAAGACCAATAATGAATGCCAACAACTATGCCAGTTATTCTCGCTGCAATGCTGGGTAATAAAAGCGCCGTTGATGAAGTTGCATACGACAACATTTACTAGTGCGAGAGCCAACTAAAAACAATAACAAAAATGGCATGCATAAAGTATTATATGGCAGCCAAGCCAAATGCTTTACTCCTTCCATCGCTACCTCTCCCTACATCTGCTATCTGCCCCTCCACGGCTTTTCTGTTCATGGTCAGGATCTGCGTGCAGCCATTAAACTCGACATATTTAAGCGCTTGAGACTGTTCACGCATACAGATATGGGTTGAAAATCCCATTCAAATGGTTAGCTCAGAAGCCATCAACCGGTCAACCGGTCGACCGATCGCCAGGCTGTTGACGTCAGCAGCAATACACAGTTACAGTCGCCGCTGTTACTGCTGCAACAGCGCTCCAGACGAATGTAGACATGGTGGAAACCGCATGCCCAAACACACGCTCACACGCTGCAGCACAAACAACCGCATTGAAAGCCACAGCCACAGCCACGCTTGGCATCCGGTCCTTCTTATTTCCCTTGGCACTCTTAGTCCATTTCTTCTGCTGTCTAGCCCACTAGCTGATGACGCCACTTTGTCTGGTTTCGGGCCGCCATGGTTGTTTGAACATTGCTCTGCCTTTGTTGGCTATTACGGTGTTTTTTTCTTCTTCTCTTTTAGAGACACTGCAGCAGCTTATATCCGGTGTCAGTCGGGTTGTTGGCCAACAAAGTGGCATTGCCACAATGGCTATTACCTTTGTCTTTTTATAGTTCTTTATTTATTTTTATCTGCCTACCAACGGTGCTGTGCAGCTTTGCGTTCACTTTATAGACATTTTACATGTTTAAGGTTTTCGCCAGGAATGTTAAAGTTTGTCTCTGAAGATTGATAAGAAAAACTAGTAAATGTGTAAAAACACATTTTGTGAAAACTTTTTATTTCTATACTCTGAACAGGGACAACCATAAGGAAACGTCGGAGACCCTATATAATACATGTATACTAGATCAACGTGATGAGCTAAGTCGATTTAATCATGTCTATATATATGGTATACAAACTAGTCTCTGTCCTTTCCTCACAAAGATGCTACTCATTTGTCGGAACGGCCGATATCGAACCACTATAGTATATAGCAGCCACTCACTCTCAACAATCGGAATGAAGTGCTTGCATGGAAAACTTTTTCATTTGACGAGATATCTCCACGAAATTTGGCAGGGATTATTTCCTAAAGCAACAATGTAATCTCCGAAGAAATTGTATAGATCGGATGACTACAGTATATAGCTGCCATATTGACTGAACGAACGAAATGAAGTGCTTCCATGGAAAACTTTCTCATTTGACAAGATATCTGCACGAAATTTTGCATGAGTTATTATAAAATTTCTTTGTAAGCAATCTTTTGTATTTTTGAAGGGTATTACAGCTTCGCTTCAACCGAAGTTAACTGTTTTTCGTTTTTTAGTTAAGTAGTAGTAGTTTCGCAGTTAAGTAGCCTATGGGTTAGGTTAGGTTAGCCTGGAAGCTTTCACCAAAACCAATCTTAACACGCACCTTAAACAAACCACAAGTTTCATTTCATATTCTCTCATACTGTCAGGCTAAGCGAGACTATGTGAGAATGTTTTCAAATGTGAATAATACGTAAGATACATAAATCTTTGAACATTCTGCTTTCTATATGCTAAAGTTATCGGTAAAAGGTTACTAACATAAAATTCTCAACTTCTTCATGTTGACACTGCTTTACATCAACAATAAATCATATTTTCGCTTGATTATACGAAGAATTTCCTGTTTAGGGATATGGCCAGGCTGTTTTTCTGGGTGTAAATAAAATATAGCATACATTTAAGCGCATTTCGCAAATCTGATTATAAATGTTTTTTCATTGACTTGAAGAATTCGACAATTAGCTAGTAGTACAGTAACCTGAGTCTATAAAATTAAATATTGCCTACATTTAGGAAACTCTAACAATTATAACGTAGCCAAACAACGTAATAAATATCTATCATATACCAAAATCTAAAATGTTTATCATACGCCGTGTCATCCATATTGATTTACTTAACATGTAAATGTATGCCTTTATCTTTTACTTAACTGTATGTAGAAGTTCACCGTTCAGCAAGCTTATATTATAAGCGGAAATTTGCACACACACTTGCACATAGCTCATATGTTTGTATTGATCACCTCATCTGCTGCAAATAGTGATTCGATTCCTATACGTGTGTGCGTGCAAGGCCATGCCGTTGGTAGTTTGCTGATTTTCCCAGATAAACACGCACCCAGTAAAAATTCTAAACATTAGTATCGCACTAACGCACGCAAGGATGCATGCATATATCTAGAGTCGCACAGGGTCATATGGCTTGCCATATTTAGTTGTGCGTGCAACGGCATTCTCGCTGAAACTATATTTTTTGTTAATGCTTACGAAATAACTTGTTTTGGTTTTTGTGCTATGGCAAGTAAGATTGAATTCTATTACTCGTCCAAGTTGCAAATTGACCTTTTATGACTGTATGCAAATACATTAATGGTCTGTGCTTTAGGAAAATTAGCTCCTAAGACTTCAATAAGTATAAATTAACCACTCTCAATATGAAATTATACAAAAATATATACAACATAACAATAAAGTCCTATGCGGACAGCACGAAAAGAAAATTTTACATTTTCTCATTTCTATTGGTAAATTTTTGACAATTTCATATACCAAAAACAGCGTTTTTCTTATTTCTTGGCACTAATTAATACCTTCATCTTTATAAATTACCAAGTATCGCAGTAAACTTTGGCCGAATATGTCTATATAATTAAAAAATCACAACAAATAGCTTTGTGATAGTAGAAGTCAAAAAAGGGCAAAATTTTCTCTTTGCTATAACTTAACCGCTCTTAACGTCCATTAGCACTAATTGGTAAATAAAAACCGCTGCCGAAGCGTTGGTGCGGACGGAACAACCAAATTATTTCATTCGGACCGCCACACGAAAGCTTTTGGCTAAGCACTCGCAAGATTAATTACAAATGCTGCCATGACGGACCAGTGGAGATTTTATGCGCAGCAAAGCGAGAAAATCATCAAACAAAAATAAATAAATATTTCAATTACAAAAACAAATAAGAAAAAATTTACTCGAGAGCTGAACGAGTATTTTAGTATGTAATAGGCTTTGTAAATTAGTTTAAATATTTAATTTTGTGTGTTCGTTTATTTTTAAGTTGTACTTTGATTCCTGTTACATTAATTTTCCACAATCATGGTGCCTAATTAGTCTTCCAAAATTACTCAGCAGCAGCTGCGAACTTGAAACTCTCTGAAGAACTATTTCGTTACAAACTAACACATTTCTATTTATATTATAGCACTCAGCTAAGTACATAGGTTATGTGTAGCAGGCGCTCGCGTTTTCTCATGCGATGTGGCAATTTGCTTGATTATTTTCCAAAAATTTTTTCACATCAAGTTTACGAAGTGTTTAAATAGTAAGAGAGACATTAGGTTAAGCATAACGAATTGAAAAATACATAATATTTAATATTTTTATTTATTATAATTTTTATAAATTAGTATAAAATTATATTTACTACAAATTTTACAAAATTTTTATATGTAAGTATTCAGAATTAATATCAAACTGAAGTTCTTTTATGGATGCTTTTGTATTGGTGAAGCGTATTACAGCTTCGATGCAACCGAAGTTCAAGTTTTTTCTTGTTCATATATATATTTTTTAAGAAGTCTATTGCTGTGAAAATTTAATTTAAGATTTAGAAAGTAAATTCTCTGCAACAATTGGTTGTCTAAATTTGCTCATTTAGCTGGCTTTCTACAGTTATATCGGATAAGGTCTAACATTTCGGTAAAACATAGCATATACTTAAGGGCAATCGCCTTAAGGTAGGCAACGGGTTTATAATGATAACTCGTGTAAAGGAAAACCTGCACTAACTACATTCAGAATGAGCCTCGTAAATTTTTATCTTTGACGCAATGAAATGAGACAGTAATTCTTCTTAGTTATTTTTTTTTCGACTAAGGTCTAAGAATTTAATGGCACATGTTAAGGAATTCTCAACAAAGCGCTGATAGTTAGAACAAGAAATAAATATCACCTAGATTTAAGAAAATCTTATTAAAGTGTTCATTTTTGTAGCTAACAAACTATAATATTGCATTTCATATCACCCATGAAACATATGAAATTCATGAGAGTCTCTTAAACTAGTTCTGAGACTTTAAGATCTCAAAACTAATCGCCAAGATCCGAATTATTTTATAAGCTAAATATACATAGTCACTACGGAGCACCCTAATGTATAAAGCATATTAGTATGTAGAGCAACCATATATTAATTCAAGCACTATATTTTGGCGTGTTCTTTCGCTGCATTGCACGAGTCTCGTAATTCATAAAAATTCAATTAAAACCATGTTGCAAGTCTACCGTCCATAGCGGCAATTAACATTATTGCAGGTGCGGTGGTAACGTATATACATACAAGTATTGTACTATATGCATTTAATCAGAAATGTTGCATTTTCCGCATGCTGTTGGGAATGTTCGAAACGGGAAATAGCACGTTACACATTCCGACTGCTGCTTGATTAATGATTTTAATTTCGTGATTTTCAAAAGCATAACACCACAGCGGAACGCATTTGCCACAAACTGTGGTAATATGAAATGACGAATAGTTATTTCAAATTACGTGCAGGCTAATGATATAAATTAGAACACTTTTCACATAAAAAAGAGTATTTTCAGCAACATTTTAAATCAATTTGCGCGCATGAAAGTATGGAAGATTTATGAACTCCATTTGTTTTTCTGTTTTTGTTTTGATTTAAGTGCTAAAAATTGCTGATTTTTGTGAGACTTGTTTAGCTTAAATAGTTTTAATTGCACGTACTCGCTGAATAGATGATTTTTTCGAATTTAGCAAATATCACAGCTAATTTGCAAATGCGTGGACTTCACTTCAAGGTGTCATTCACATCATCTAAAGTTAAAAGCTGATTTAAATTTAAAGCCATGTATTCTTCATGTAATATTTTAAAATAACAAAAAAGGCATGTTAATCAGTTATACGTACATGCATATGTCAAGTGCTGAGGCTAGCCAAAGGTCAATTTGATCTCGTGTAATGCCATCAAAATAAAGCTGTCAGATTTAAAACACTCGTCTGTTGAACTGTAAACCATTATATATGTATACTTACTTACGTTTTAACACATAGCTCACACAAGGCAAGCTGATGTCCTTAAACTCTTTTTGTTGCCTGCGATATTGAAGCCTTGAATGTATGATACATAAATGCTATACTAAAATTATTTTGTCTGTATGTACTCAGATATGCATGTACAAATAGTCATGGTGTCTAGGAAATTTCTTGTAAATAAAAAATATGTGAAAAAAAATTATTTTAAATAACTTTGCACATTACTATAGGTAGATACTGAGCATTTTAGTTATAGAGAAAGCATTTAAAGAAATGAAATTGTTTAACATTTAGCATGCTTTCAAGCGTGTTTCTTCAAAATATTGCTATTAAATATTGCGTTTTTCATTGCTAAAAAATTTTTCGGTAATGATAAAATTTCTGTTAGCACTTTTATTCTCTATCCGAATGCAACTAACAAAGCCGTTTATATAAAATATTTACTCATCAGAGCGCAAATGGGAGGCCACTGTTACCAGAGCATGTTACACATTCTGTGAAACTGTGGAAACATTCTTTAACATTCTCTGCTGTTATTGTCGTAATGTCATATTACAGCATTATGTTTAGTTAATGTTAAAAACTTCTATTATGTTAATTTTAATGCAGAAATGTTATATTTGTTATATTTTATGGTGACATTATTAAAAATAATATATTTTTATTATCGGTAAATTATTTGATTATCAGTAATAACATTGTTCGTAGCAGTTGCCATTACAAAACTAGTTTGTTTTAATAAGCTCTATACAAAATCACTTTCTTATTTTTTGTTTTTTAATTCTCAACTCATTTTACTTTAGAAATTTTACTTATGGTTTTTCAATGATTTTCCAACAGGATTCAAAGCATATACATACATCGGTTTACTCCACCTAAAAGAGAAAATATGTGCAAACAAAATTGTATATGAGATGTATAATAATTTTTTTACATTTCACATATTTATTCAATAGTTTTACAAACATTATTTCACTATAGCGGCAACAATGGCTTAAAGTATTAGTTGCGCGCATTAAAACAGCGCTGCATGGCACTTCAAAATAATGTCATAAGAGTGCATACAATTTTTTTAAAATTGTTGGATTGAGTTCTCTCTCCCATTTCTCTTAGGTTTATAATAATTTTACAAACGTATTAAGTATTTATATGTTGATGTATGAAAAGTATATATATGTTTAGAAGTAAAGTTTTAGAACTGATAAATATTGAATGAAAAATAAATTAACTGCAAAAAATTTAAAATTATGCTCAGTAATAATAACAGCGATTAAAAAAATTATAAAAATATGTCGCACTCATTATTTTAGATAAATTTAATCGAATTAAGCAAAACACTTTTAAATTTAAAATACTAGTTTAGAAAATTTGAAACAGTAACAAACTCATCAGCTGCTCAACAGTTCAAAACCATCACATTTCCTTGCATGCACAGGAAAACTGTGGAAACATACATACCTACACATAAATATATTTCTGTCTAAGCATGTATGTAGTGCAACATGTGCGTTGTGACAAGTCATCTGCTCTAAATTACACAACAGATTTCCCGATAGAACACGTTTTCCAGCTTAAACAAAATGTTCATATGCTCCACTACATACAAATTAGTACACACATACATAACGGCACACATGTGAACTCAACTCAACTTATGTTATTTATATATCATCTATATTAATATACATATATACATATGTATATGTATTAAAAAATATCAACGCTTTTTCACTTGTCTTTTGGCAATGTGTTGTCTATCAGCGTCAGGCAGCAATCATCAGCCAGAGGAATTCCATTGTCAACACGATCGCTATCAACAAAGGTGTTACATTTATGTTTCGCCTCATAAGCACACACATACATTGAATTATACCTACATACAGACATATATATGCATATGTGAGCTGCTAGCGGGCTTTATAGGACGTTAACGCCACACTATCTGCCCCCGAATCTCGTAAAGTTCACGCCCTGTTACCCTGTTACCCTGTTACCCTTTAGCGTCCCACCCGTAATTCGCTTAATGAATTCAACGTTTATAATGCTTATTTAGTTGGAGAGCTTCTTTCTCACACTTGGCATGGTAGCGCAGATGACACTGGTGGCTCGCGCATAGCCGCAGATACACGTAGCACCTCTATATATGTATATACTATATGTGTGTATATACAAATTATGTACTTAGTATGGCAAGGATTTTGGTATACGCGTCGAAAGGAGCGCAATGACAAGCGAAACTACATATACGCGCGCGCGCGTGTGTGTGTTTTTGTGTGAAGGCGTTCATTCGGTCATGATGTGACCCAAGTGATTTTACTGTTAATTTGCTGCACCACTCAGGCGCGCGCGCACACATACACACCCGCTCATACAAATATTCATTTATGCACATGCTTACATAATTGCTTTGCAGCTATTTCGGCTTCCCAATTGTAGTTTCTATACTTTTTTGTATTCTCTTTTGCGCGCTTGATATTGTTGTTAACATCACACATGAACTTTTGAGAGTGCCGAAGAGCACTCAAACATTTGCATTTTCAACTGCGCGTACGCACACATACGCTACACGCACTCAAGCTAATAGCGCCTTTTTGTTTGCATAATGTATATGTGTGCGTGCTTGCTGCCGTCAGCTGTCAGACGCGCTGATGTGTCGTCAGCGCGAAGGTGTGAGTTAATTACGCTATCGTGGAAAATTGCTTTCATGCATGTAAAGTGCAATGCTTAATTTTTTTTGCTGAACTTTGCGGCATTTTCCAGCTAAACTACGAAGCGAAACTGTATGCTTTTAAAATGGATTTTAGAGTGTGTAACGCGTTTTTGACAGCAAAAAAATTCTCATAAATTTGTATGTGTGTGTTTTCCACCACATTTTAATATAATTTTAATGTGTGCAACTAATATTTATGTATTATTTTCATTAATCTATTTTCAGGTTCGCACCCTCTTCGTTAGCGGTTTGCCAATGGACGCAAAACCACGCGAACTTTACCTTTTATTCAGAGCTTATGAGGTGAGTGGTGAATTTATTTTGATTTATAGCAAAATTACTTATTCATATACCAAAAAACTGAATTTGAAAATGTGTTTCTGTAAAAAATTAAAGAAGAAATTTTGTTTTTCAAAACGATAACAAAGATCAGAATCTTTTTTTTTGACATTTCGTATTATTGAACAAATATTAAGCAGAATTAAACATATATAAAAACATATATAATTTTAATTTTAGAGAGTATAATTTAAACCTCTAGCGCACGTCTCTAGTCGTAATAACCTCTATTTTATTCCTTTAACAGGTTATATTAAGTTTGTCACGAACCAAGAAGAAAACGTCGGAGATCCTAAAAAATATATACATAAATGATCAGCTTGATGAGCTGAGCTGATTTAGCCATGTCCGACTGTCCGTCTGTCTGTATATACACAAACTAGTCCCTCAGTTTTTAAGCTGTCGATCTGAAATTTAGAACATGACCATTTCATACCCAGAAGCTGCTCATTTGTCGGAATGACCGATATCGGACCAACAGAGAATTTGGAACAGATCATTATCTAAAGCAATAACTAACTAAAGCTCAATAAAAGAAAAAACTCTTTTCACAAAGAGCAAATATAAAATTTTGTGTTAAACTTAACAAAAGTTCCCTAACACCTACGAATAGTTGAAAAAGTGCATGGCTATGATTGTTTAAGTCGTACTCAAGTTTATATGTTGTTTACAAAATTTAAAAATGTTCGCGTGGATTTAAGTGACGACCAACAGTCAGATGGTCCAGAAGCTAGTGCTGAATTGGTGGAAAAAGTTCGTGAAATTGTTGGTATCGATGCAAATTTTTCTACGAGAATGTTGGCTAAGGGATTAAATATGAATAAAATACGATTTAGTGTATTTTAACTGAAGATTTTGATTAAATACTTAGGTTGACTTTTATATTTTGGGATATGGCAACCCTAGTGTTGCAATCTCGCAACTCCCAACTTTATCGCAAAGTTTGACGTTTTTGATGTTATACCATATATGCTCAGAACGTTTTGACATACGAGCGCTATTTGTGTTTTACAGTAATTTAAAATATTCAACTCGGTAAAAAAAAAAATGGAATTAAGGCGCGAACACTATCGCGTGATTATTCTTTACAACTTTCGACGTGGATTAAGTCAGCAACAGCGCATCGATGAACTTAATTCAATTTTTGGCGATAAAGCTCCATCAAGAATCAGAATTTATTGATGGTATGGTGAATTCAATGAGGATCGTAGATCCCTGCAAGACGAATTTCGTGAAGGTCGTCCAAAATCTGTTGTTATTCTGGAAACTATTAATGCTATGCAGAAACTGGTATTGCAAGATCGTCATGTGACCTCGCGTGAGATTACAACAACTATAGGCATTAGTGGGATTAGCACACACTCAATATTGCGTTTCTAAAAAAGAATTGATCGTGGTAGGTCTGAATATCCCACAGGAAAACAGTTGTTTTTATTACACGATAATGCACCAGCTCACGAGACCAATGTAGTGACCGAGAACAATCATCATGTCACTATTTTCTATTTCCAATACTGGAAACCAACATAAAAAGAGCATTTTTTGATGATATCCATTCAAGCAGCCGTAAACGAGGTATTGAAGTAAATTCTTATAAATGACAAAAAAAAGTCCATGTGCTGGTTGTTCGTTCCAAATGTTATATTGAGTCTAATGGAAGCTATTTTGATTAAATAACAACTTTGAAAGATAATATTATATTCATTTGATTTTATATACTAAATGTTCAGTTATTTTTGGGACACACTGTATACTTAAATAACCAAATTTTATTTTCTGAGCTAGGCAAAGAAGTTTTCATAGAGATAAACCAATATTTTTTTTGTTAAAGTGTCGCATTAAATGAGGATTATCATGACAACCTATTCTAACGTTAGCCATATAACTTAACTTAAAAAAAAACTCCGATTAGTCTTGGGATTTTTACGACATTGTCTATAAATTAGATGAATGCAACAATAATATTCATTTTTTAACACAACCAACTTTTTTTTTTTGTTTTATTTCTGTTTTTGTATTTATATAACAAAAAACTCCAACACCAACATTCATTACATAGATTTCGTAAGCATTTTTCAAAAACCACTGCCATATTTCTATCTTCTAGGGCTATGAAGGATCGCTCTTAAAGGTGACCAGCAAGAATGGCAAAACCGCATCGGTAAGTAAATAACAATTTTGATATTTATTAAGCGCATAAATCCAAATGCACTACGGCACGGCACTCCCTATAACCCACTATACGCCACTAACGGTTTTACTTCAATGCCAATTTACAGCCCGTCGGATTTGTAACATTTCACACCAGAGCCGGTGCGGAGGCAGCTAAACAGGATTTACAGGTAATATTAATTTTGAAATTACAAATAAAAACGAGCAAAGAAAAAAGCTATCACAATAACAAAAACATATTAAGCAAGAAAACAGATTTAATATGAGAATGTAAACTATTTTGTATGCAATTCCTACCGCTATAAAGACACACAACATTTGTTCAAATGCAATGAAAATTATTTTAACAAAAAAAAAACTGCAACAGCGCAAAAAAATGTTGCGTAAGCAAACCAATAGCAAGCAGGGTTGCTTCTTTGAGCAGCACACACTACTTAATTTACTTTTAGTACGATCGATGTAAAATTCGCATAACGCAGGCTTGGAGTGAACACACCAAATCTACAGATCAAAATCATCATGCTGAGTATAATAATAATGTGTGAAGGCAAGGAAATAGTCATTTTCAAGTAAACTGCAGCAATATTCGTATTTAATTAAAAGATGCGCGCTTTTGCATTTCAAAAGTACCCTTGTGTATGTATGTGTATATATTTATGTAATCACTTACAAGTGCAAATTTCATATATTCCATTAAAATAATGAACAAATATATTCACGCCTTGCAAATTTTTGTATAAACACACCGCCGTGGCTTGCCGCACACGATTAAAGCAAGCAAAGCAACAACAACAAAAAAACAAATATAAATGGAAAATATGAAATATTTCGTTAAATTATTTATTTTGAAAATGACTATTTCCAGCAACCACAAAAAGACACAAATAAGAAGCTAAAACAAAAAAAACAACATATCAGCGAATCCCAAGTGTACTCTCACACCAGTACTGCTTTAATTCCCTACATTTTCCGTTCTTTTTAAAACAGTTGTTTTCTTCTAATTTTTTTGTTTTTTTTTTGTTTTCAAACGCAACCAACACGCCTTCTCTTCTAATCCATTTTGTTTATCTATCTATCTATCTAACTTTCATTCAAACGTACAAATATGACAACACTTTTTGTTAAGCATCTCAACTTTGAAATATCCTTGTAGTAGTTTTTAGCTCTGGTGCATGTATGGGAAATGAAAACACCGCCACTGCCAACCACAACCTACTAGCAAAACAACAACAACAAAACCACACACTAAGCAGCAAATTCCCTTTTTTAGAAATGATAGTTTAAGGGGGTTGAGTGGAAACTCGAGCTTTCATGTGTCAAAGTTAATTTTTTGATTTATAGACTGTTGTTAAATAACTCTCATCTCATATATTTACGTATTTTAGTTATTTAACTAAGCTAATTGGGAAAAAGTTGCAACAGCTGTATTTGCTAAGCTTGCGAAAGCTCTAAAAAGGCAGCACAAAAGCTTTATCAATTGACTTAACTGATATTACAAATTTTAAAACCATTAAAAAACAATCGAACGCTTCAACAATGTAGGAAATCCGTAAAATTTTCATTTGAAAAAGTAGGCACAAGCCAATTTTACAAAGTTAACACCGTTAAGATAAACTTTCAACGAAATAAGTAAGTCACAGCTTTCAAGCTTAAGTCACTATTAATTGACATTGTACTAACAACTCGAAATGCAGATTTAATATGAGAAAAAAATTTCGAAACAATATACAATATACAATGGCATGAAGAATATACTAATTTTCTCTCATTTTTGAGTTCTTACTGAAGCATTCAAATATAATTCAAAATGTGCAATTCTTTTTTAATAAGCTCTCAAGTTTTAAGCACATGGACATACTTGCACTTAATAAATTTAAAATAATTAAAATGAGCTTTGAAATGAAACAGTTAAAGCTTGCTTTTAATATATTTTTAATGTCTAAAATAAATGAGTTTTGAAAGAAATCAGTTAAAGCTTTCTTTTAATATTTTTCTGTCTAACATATTTAAGTGAAAACTTGTAATTAATAGTAAATAAAGTAGTGAATCTAAAAATAAGTTACTGAAAGCTTTAAAAAGCTTCCAATTATTTTGAGTTAAGCGTAGACTTCTCAGTTTTTTTAAAGTGCTTCAATATGATCTTATTTACTTGTTTCATATAACTCATCAAAGTATTGAAAATGGTTAAATCTGTCCCACATATACACTAACAAACACAAATGGTTAGATGCGTTGAACAGTTAAAGTTTCCCAGCTAAAATATAGAATGAAGCTGTACAACTTTAGAAAAGTCTCCACCAATTTCATACTCCCATTAAAATACAAACAGTTAGAACGTTAGTGCTACATGCCTCCAAAAAATGTAAAAAAAAATATATAAGCTTGTATAGTTAAGCCAATTTCATCCTAATTGTGCCTTTTGTAGCACCCAATTTCACACACAAAAGTTTTTGAGCTAGATAAAATATTGTTATGACATATTTTTGGCGAATTGACGCGTTTCAAATCGAAACTACAAATCGATATGGTAAAAGTAAATAATAAAATTCAATTTACATAAAAAATATAATTTCAAAAGTACAAAACCAAAATCTCGCAATTCATTTTTGAGTTATCGCAAAAGAGTAATTTCGCGTGAATTTCGAATAAATTTTGTTAACAAAACAGTTTACTTTACACGACATTTGTTGTTTTATTAAATATATTGGATTTTTTGCTTAACAAAGAATGAAATATATGATTACAAAATAATTGCAAAGTCGATTACTATCCGTCGTACTCGCTCATTTGCAGCAGGGTGTACGTTTCGATCCCGATATGCCCCAAACAATTCGCTTGGAATTCGCCAAGAGTAACACGAAAGTGAGCAAACCCAAACCACAGCCCAATACAGCGACAACAGCCTCACATCCTGCATTGATGCACCCACTCACTGGACGTAAGTAAAGAATGTTTGAAAAATCAACAAAAACAAAAAAAAAAAAAATTAAAAAAATATATCAAAATCAGAATAGCAAAAAAATGTTAAGCAATCAAATGTTAAATGCAAATTTTTATTTTTGTGCTTTTACTTTTGTATATATGTATGTATGTGTTTATATTTGTAGTGCTTTCAACTATTACTGCTTTTTAGATTTATTTTGTATTATCTGCTTTTTATTTTATTATTAATATTATTTTAATTTAATTTTTTTATTTAAACAAATTTCTATTGATTTCAACGGCTTTCTGTGTATTTTTAAAGTATGGAAGTATTAATTTTATATAGTATGTCGTTGTTGTACAAAAACAAATTTATAACTTTGTATAACTTTGTTTACTGAATTCTATGACAAAAGCGCACTTAATTAATTTCCCATATTTACATGAATTAAAAAAAAAAAACAATAAATTCAAATCTAATGGAAATAACACACTCTCCCAACAACAAAACTGCTTTAGAGCACTTACATAAAATTTAAGTGAGAAATGTAAACAACAGTTTAATTGTAATGAAAATAAGTTTCCTTGTTATTTTGAGATAAATTAATATTCAAGCCCCAAGCAAAATGTTTTTTGCACTGATTTGATCACGTGGTATGTCACCAATCAACGCCACCCACCACCATCACGACCACAACCATCACAATTGCCACCGATATCATCACAATATGAAAACAACACAGTCACAAATGCAGTCTGCAGCTGTTACACTCAATATCTGCGTATAAAACACACTCACACTCACACACACATACACAAATACAAATGAAATTCAAATTCGTACAAAAACACAGTGATTTCAATTATCATTCATAATAATGAAATACAGCGTGAATTTTAGCACTCACTACGCATTTCACAGTACTTTTTTCTACTGACGAGTTTTTCCGCGTGTTGAAAATTCAAATTTTCGACAGATGTACCTGATTTATATGAAGTATTAACTAATTACTAATTGATAGGGAATGTATGTACTTTTGTTCTAATTTTTTTTTGGATCAAAATGAAAATTAAAACTAAATTAAAAATAATATAATATTAAAATTCAAATTCAAAATCAAATTAACATTAGTATTAAAATTAAATAAAAAATTATAATTAAAATTAAATTAAATTTTAAATCTAAATTTAAATTTAAATTTAAACTAAAAGTTTAGTAGGTCAAAAATTAAGCTTAAACATAAATTAAAATTAAAATTAAAATTAAAATTAAAACTAAAATTGAAACTAAAATTTTAGTAAGTCAAAAATTAAGTTATAACTTAAATTAAAAATGAAAATAAATTTAAACCAAAATTTAATTCTGAATTCAAATTTAAATTTAAATCAAAATTAAAATTATAATTATAATTACAATTAAAGTTAAGATTAAAATTAAAATTAAAATTAAAATTAAAATTAAGATTAAAATTAAAATTAAAATTAAAAATAAAATTAAAACTAATATTTAAATTAAAATTGAAATCAAAATTTCAGTAGGTCAAAATTAAGCTTTAACTCAAATTAAAATTAAAGTTAAACCTAAATTAAAAGTTAAAATAAAAAGTATATATAAAATTAAAATTAGAAATAAGATTAAAAATTAAAATAATAATAAAAATAAATTAAAATTAAATTAAGACTAAAGTTAAAATAAAAGTTAAAATTAAACTTACAAATTAAAATTAAAATTAAAGTAAAACAATTTTAATAAATTAAATTATTAATTATAATTACTTTAAAATTAAAAAATTTAGACTAACTTTAATGAATAAATTATAAATTTAAAATTTAAAGTTAAAATTTAGATTTAAATTAAACTTAAATTAAAAGTTAAAATTAATACTGAAACTAAAATCAAAAATCAAAATTTTAAATAAATTTTAGGTTCAAATTAAGAACAAAGTTGAAGAAAAATTAAAAATATTAGCTTTACTTTCAATTTTTTAATACTAAATTGGTATTTAAATACTTTATATTGAATTTTCAGGAGTATAGTCAAAACATAAATTTCATTTACCTAAAATTAGGTGTTTAATATATTTTGTTGGATTAAAAAATTTTAATTTGGCAATGCCATAATTATATCAATTCCCTGAGCAATATTTGTGTCAGAATAGAAATATCAAACATTATTATTGAACAAATAATCGTTTGTTATTGAAACCAAAAGACTTAAGAAACGAACTTGGTAATAATTTCACACAAAAGCTTTTATTTACCAAAAATTAATTTTACAAAGTAATAAAAAATTAAACAACTACTGTTAGAACAGATTTTGGAGCTGGAGAAGCTTACTAAATACTTGACAATACAATCACCTAATAACAAAAAAAAACTTTTTTTCTACCATATATTGTATATAAATTTATAAACAAATTAAAAAACGTTGGTATTTTTTTACGGGATAGTACAAATTTGAATCAGTTCACTGTTAAATGTGAGAAATTGTGCTTAAATATTTTATCGGTTAAAATGTATCAAACGACTACTTAATTGCCGAAAACTTATATATATATATATTTATATAATATATATAAAAAACGTCAGAAGTAGCAACATTTGCGCTTCATTCGACTAAATGCGCTCTTGTCATGTATTCTTTTATCAAACACGCACACAGTTGTCAATAACCTATAAAATATTTGAAATTAATCAAAATATAATAAAAATATTAAAATTAAAAGAAATATATATCTTTACAAAAACAAAAATAAGTTATTTCAACTGTGCATATATAAAACATAAACAATTCTCTTTTTGATTTCTTCCACTATTTCGCATATTCTACGTTTAGTTGCTTTCCATTCGTTTGCACCGAAGCGATATTGTTCTCTAACAAAAAACAATTTCTCTCTTTCTGCACAACACTTAGATTTGGGTGGACCATTCTTTCCAGGCGGACCGGAATTATGGCATCATCCGTTAGCCTATTCGGCAGCCGCCGCTGAATTACCCGGTGCAGCTGCATTACAGCATGCCACACTAGTGCATCCAGCTCTACATCCGCAGGTGCCGGTACGCTCTTACCTCTGACTAAATACAGATAAAGTTATCGAACAGCCTATGCATCAAGTGAGTATAACCGCTAACTCTACACCGTATTTATTATGGCAGCCGATATAACTTTCAACGATTTTTCATAAGTAATCGCATTTTTTTTCCCATCTACTCACAAATTTACACTCACTCAGACTCAAATGACCGCTATGACGCAACATCATCAAGCAACAACACTACATCCAACAGCTATGCATATGTCCGCTGCTGCTGCTGGTTTACCGCCGGGCACAGCCGCCACTGGCCCACCGGGACCGCCACCAACCGGTCATACAGCACATCATCATTTTTTATCCAGCCCCGCTTTGGCGAGTCCAGTTGGTTCCTCGAATAATCCAGCACATCCATCAAATCCACCATTAGCTGCGAACGCGCCCTGCTCGACATTGTTTGTGGCCAATTTGGGGCAATTCGTGTCTGAGCATGAACTTAAAGAGGTCTTCTCCAGGTGAGTGTTTTGTACACTTGAATAACGATTTAACTTGTTGTTTACAACATATTTGCAATAACTTGAGTTTTGAGCCAAACATTTGGTCGCCTTTTGAGTTCATCCTTTCTTACGGAAAGTTTCTCTTCACCTGCACATTAAATTCAATTAGGTTAATAACAATTTAAATTAACATGACTAATCACAATACATAAAATCGCACATTGAAAAATTATATATGTAATATTACTGCAAAAATTTTCTGCTAACAATAAGCATCACTTATTTCACAAGACTAAAATATCATACATATATTGATCAATAAATTATAGCACCAATTCAACCTCTAAAATTTACTACTCTACCATCCGCGGTGTACATCAGAAAGAAGTGTGTCCTTTTATATGATTGTAATTATTTTTTCAAGTCTATATTAATTTAAAAATTTAGTATTCTACTAAATTAAGTGAATGTAGATTCATCTAGTACTCTTTCTTAGGGCATACATATTTTTATTTTATAAGTATGTGTGTAGCTAATTTGGCAACTCAGTTGTAATACATATATATATTATATTATGGGTACCTTTTAAGGCTTGAAACAGAAGAATTTGTTTTAATCTTCGTATACCAAGTTTACAAACTGAAGACTCAAAACTGTGAAATGCACATCATACTTCTAGTTTACTCTCACCTCAAATTTTTCTACCCTGAACAGAGTACAATATTTATAACACCTAAAAGAAAACGTTCGAGACCCTATAATGTATATAAATAAATTATCAGAGTAACACGCTATGTTGATTTAGCCATGTGGAGCCACAAACTCGCGTTCATTGAGCTAAAACCCACGATGTTAACAAATATAGAGTTTATATGCAAAAAATATACAACTACCACGCTTTAAACAACCCAAACGAAAATAATTTCCTTAATTCTTAAACACTAAAATTTTGCTGTCCTTACAGTTCAAACATTTTTGCACAAAAAACCAATTTAAAGTTACGGTTTTCTAAAAATCACTACCTGACAATCATTTATTGACACGAAACCCTAAACTCGAGTTTTTTACAAAACGTGAACGTTTGCTTCTTAAGCACAACAATGAGAACATATGACAATTTTGACACGAAATCTTAAACGTGTTTAAATTCGCAAGCACAGATATTTTCATATAAATAATTTCCTTAAATATACATTAAAGTCTACTTTTCGTTGTTTACGTAAACACAAACGGTTGTCCGCCGGAAATTAACAACGAAAAGTAGACTTTAATGTGTATTTAAGGAAATTGTTGTATATGTACGAAAAATGTCATCACTAACTCAGAATTTCCCAAACAGACAAAACCTTAAGTTCGAGTTTTCTTAACTCTCTAATGCATCAAAGACTCGTTCGAAAATTAAGTTCATATAAAATATTTCATTAAATAAGCTGCATAAAAGAGTTATTCAGCAAAAGGGTTCCTTTATTTCCGTAGCTAGTAACATACATGTAAATTAATAACAGCCGATGCTATACACATACTCCCTTTATAATTATGATACAAAAACGTATTCATAATAACTGCAATTATATGCCTTTTGAAACTTAATTCCTTTTATATACAGGACTCTCTTCTTTCACACACAAATAAATAAATAAGTGAAAATAAAACATGAAATACTATATGCTATATGTCTGTAAAATAAATTTAACTATTACAGCAGTACTATTAAATACAAACATATGTACATGCATTTACTGCCAAACTTAAATATATTTATTGTATTTACAAATATATGTATGTATGATTTGTTACTTAAATATTCAACAATTGCACACACACAGTATGCCTGGCTTTTGTCGCCTCCGAATGCACACAAAAGGTTCGCACAATCTCACTTCTACTTCTACTACTACTACTTCCACCATCACCAATGCCACCAACACAAGCACCACTTCTACCAATTCCAATGCAACGGCCATTGCTAATTATCATGGAGTTGGCAACAATAACAACAACAGCAATGCCAACCATCCAGTTGCGTTTATTGAGTTCAAAGATACCGTTAGCGCTGCAACAGCAATGCAGCAATTACAGGGTAAATATTTACTCTCCTCCGACCGCGGCTCGATACGCATAGAATTTGCTAAAACCAAAATGATCAATGACACTATGACCGGTAGTGGCAGTGCCAAGCACAATAACAATAACCATAACAACAACAACAGTAACAACAATGAAGCATTGGCTATGCAGAAAGCAGCCAATGCCATGAACGCTACACAATTGCTCGCCGCCAACAACATGACGGCCGTTAGCCCCGCCGGTACCGCTATGACGCTTATCAGCAATCAGCCGCCGCAGCCGCAGCTTATCATACTGAATGGCTATGCACAACAGCAACAGCAGCAGCAACAACAGGTAATGCAACAACAGGTGCAGCAGCAACAACAACAACAGCAAGCACTATTGCAAACGGCCGGCGTTATGCAGCAGCAAACCATATTGCCGACACAACATTTTATCACCACAAATGGTGGCACTGCAACGGCTGTTGCCTATCCAGCAGTTGGCGGCGGTTTGCAGGCTATGTCAGCGGTGGGGCCATCGTTGGCGACCATTTTTACTAGCACCAACAGCACAAACAATTTGAACAACTTGAACAACACCACCAGCACTACTAATCTAAATAATAATAACGGCATCAATATCAATAATATCAATAATAACAATAACAATAACAGTAATAATAATAATATTGTGCACAATCGTTCTACCGCACTACCACCGCCTACTGTTGTTGTAAACTCACTACAGCACCAACTTCATCCAACTCAGCACCAAAATCATCTCTTTAGAGACGTACGTATTGGTTGTCGAAAGTCACTACTTCGATGACTTTCACTACATAATTATTTTTAGTTTTTAGTGTTTCTCTTTATTTCATATTTGTATGCTTGCCTATTAATATAATTTTTAATTATTTAGCGATATTTATTTAAAACTTACTCATTTTATTAGCATTTCGAATTATACAGCATTATTATTATTATAACTGTAATACATACGAATATTCATATATAATATTATATGCTTGCTTATTTGTGCGTTAAAATTAAAAAAAAATGCTTGCTTTACAATTCTACCAGCTATATTTTAAATGCAACAATTTTCATTCCAATAAACTTTATTGTTCCATATAAAATTTATTCTTATAATACTGAAGTGTAATAGCCTTATATTTAGCTTAACTGTGCCTGCACTAACAAATCCATAAACGGTTAGCAATTTAAGCATAAAAAGTACTCAGACAGATAAAACTTTATTCTCTATTATGCTGTTCGAAAACTGAGAGCGAACTGAAATTCTCTAAGGCATAAAATCAACCCTTATTGTTCCGCTTATTGCTTCAAACAGTCACCGACATTCCTCTCTTCCGTACTTACCGCGCGTATCAAACCAAATTTGTCAAAAGTTATGCCCGTAGTGTCAACGCAGAAATCAGTTGTTCTCTTTTGTTTTCATTTCACCAATGTTGCTATTGGTCTATTCGTATACACACATTTAGTTTTTTAGTTATAATTTTTCATAATATAAAAGCTCAATACTAAAATCCAACTATTAAAAATAGTTAATCTATTTATAAATAAATGTATTCGACTGTGATTTTGAGTTATTTTAATAATATTTCAAATATATTCAAGTTTTTTTTTAAATTACTACAAAATATCGAGACTGGCTACCTCTCTCTTTCTCAGCTCACTCGTTTCTACGGGAAACGCGGACCGTAAGGTCTGTAAAAGCGGACGGTAGAAGCGATGGTGAGTGTTCATTTACATTGAGAGGTCGTATCAGCTGATTCGATCCACGGTTTTGCGTCGGGGACTGTTTAAATCAGAAGTGAATTTTTCCGGTTATGCCATTTGATTATACGGTTTGCGAAACTATTCAAAGCATCAAGTAAACATAAATACCTCTCTATTTGGCACTTGAAATGTTTTATTAATATTACTCTCTTGCTACTATTAGAAATATACCCAGTATTGTTTACTATTTGTAAAGCATTGAAGATACCATATCACTTCGACCAACGCACTAACATGAAAATTATACAATCGTAACAAGCCTCGGCTTTTATCATTATTCGACTTATGTTATATTATTCATCGCATAGTTCTAAGTTGTTGATTTTGTTCGTCAAGAGCAGGCCTTTTTTTTTCAATTGTCTACTATGTTCAACATGTCAAAAGTTCATAATGATTAAATTTCTGACAGAATTTGTCTTCAGAACTCAGCAGACAGCTCACCTAATCCCATAAAAATTATATTATAATATATTTATATGAACCGATCAATATGCAGCCACAAGAGTTCGTTTTTAAGAAGGCATACGGTGAAATGAAATATCTTCTACGGCTGCCAAGGTTTCATTATAAAATAATTTGGCTAGCTGCAGCGTGTTGAACTGTACTAAGTTGGCACTCACTTGGGAACACAATGAACCTAATAATAGTTTAAGGTGGCCGCTTGAGTAAAGATTTCTTTTACCCTCTGCCCTCAACCTCCAATATAAATTATATAACTTTTTTTCTTTGGTATATTTACTATTACAGTTGTAGTACGATTTTGCGGTAGAGCAAACAAGTGCACTAATTGCATCTGCAAGCACCAGATTTCTGGTGCAATGTTGCATTAATGTTGACTTTTTGTTTCTGGACTAAAATCCATAGCGGATAATCTAATCCGCTCCAAAAAGAAAAGTTTAAAGTAGAGCAGGTAAAAAATATTATTGAGTTAATAGTCCCAGGCATGTTTGTTTTTAACAAAGATTACCTTACATAATAGCTGCAATACCAAAACAGAATTTGAAATTATGTTAGAATTTTTATTATTATTAGGTTTTTTTATTTAGAAAATTAAGTAGCAAAGCATTGTTCTACAAAATACAACACGCCACTTCCTTTTAAATTACAAAATTTCTCAAGCAAAAATATCCACTTTTCCAGCCATTTTTCTTCCAACGCTTGACTTTGCAAATGCACCTAAAGTTATTGGTAACGCAAGTAATTGGAATGCTAATGTGCTGCACACCTACCACCCCACTAATCTGCCCTTGCACCCGTTTCTGATTTAAATTTGCTGTGCGGAGGTAGAGCGAGTCAAATGCACGTTGCAGCGCCCGTAACCACCGGCACAAAGCCGAAATGTAAAAGCGAGCAATTTTTTTATGGCGTTAAATAAATACACACAGATAAAATAAAAATAGCGACGCTGAAACGCCTGAAAGTATGCTCTTAATACAAATAACACCCAGCAAATAGTATGTGCGCACTAAAAAACCTCGCTAATGGCCAACAGCGTTAACCGTTAGAATGCACACAAGCTTACAACCACTTTACCGCTATTTTATGTTTGATACGTTTTTAAAATACCAAAGTACATACCTTATAAATTTGTTTTTCAATTTGCACAAAAAGTTTATAAAAAATACAGCAAACTTGTGCGCCCCTTACCTTGCCAAACGAGCGTCAGTTAGCATTTACACCAATAGATTCTTAGCTGACTTAGCAGCGACTCGTCGCCTGCGCTTTATTTATATTGCCACATACCCATACATACACATGTATTCATAGCGGGAGTTAACCCTTCTGGGTTCGGCCGCAGCGGCGCTGAATTGTTATGATTGTGGTTATACCACAAACCAACAGCTCACAAGCACACATACACTTGCCACACATATATTTAGCACCGAAGCATGTGCGATATGTATAACGTTGTGCGCGTGTGTATGCCAGCTTCCCGCTTGCGTAAAAAGTGCAAAGTGTAGAAAACCGCTAGACAGTAAAATTTCCAGCATTACTCGTGCAAATAGTCATACACATATTTCGCTACCATATTGGCATGGCGGCAGTCCCCTTGTTGTCCCTTGAGTGTCGGAATCAATTTGCACGAAAGGTGAAACTTTTGCCGGGCGTGGGGGGAGACAAGTGCTTACTCAGCGATAGCGCGAATTACGATAAACAAGTTTAATAGTTTAAGTGGCATACATGCAAAAAGGTTCATAAAGTTATATAGTCATACCCTGTAGGAAGTTCTAAGTAAAGGGGTTTGACGACTGAAATCTATTAAGAAACTTTCACACTTATATATATATATTATATATTATATAATTATATATATTGAGTTAAATTTGTAAGAAAATGAGACTTAATATACGAAAATAATATTTTCAAATTCAATATTCCTTGCAACCAAAAATAAGTGTTTGAGTTACAATTAATTAATAACGAGTATTTTAATGTCCTCTTTGATAGTCATTCATTACAAATAAAAATATAACTTTGAAAATATAAATTTTCACTCTGTTATAACTAGTAATTTCTTAATTAATAAATTATATTAATTTAATTTGATTTAACTTTTTTTTAGCTACACTTTACAAAACAAAAAAAATAGTTCTTCTTGTTATAAATTTAATTTTTTTCAATTTTATTAAGCAAATAAAACAACTTGAAAATTTTTTTTTATATATTTTAAATATTTTTGTTATGTTTTAAACTAAATTTAAATCATATAAATTAATTTTTTGCTAGCTCAAAAAAAAAACTAACACAACTGAAAATAATATATTTGTTTAATTTTTTCCTACTGGGTAACAATTTCTCATTAGCACATACGTGCGTTGTTGTGGTTTACGCTTTTCACATATTGCACTGATGGCTGACTCTGTGAACTTTACATCACCCATATAATGTCGGGAATAACACTTACTATTAGCTTTTCACTAAAAATATACTAATAACACAAAGTGCTGCTCATTTCGTGAATATGAGAAGGTTATATGCAGATAGTAGAGGCATTCTAAAATATACAAAATAATTTTTAAATTATAAATGATCGAAATAAATGAATTTCATTATTCGCACGAGTTCATTTAAAGCACGTTTCAAAGCTTTTAAAAATAATACTGTATTTATATAGTTTTTAAGACTTTATTTTATTGAAAATCTAAATGAGGAACTATTGGACTAAATTTCGAATTTGTAGAGCGTTTTGATTAGTCTACTAGTTTTATTTTTAATTGGCTTCTATAGAGCTTTTATCGAGAGCTTATGGAATAACATTAATAAGCGCTTTCAGAAAGCTTTCAGTAAACTTTTTGAAAATGAGAAAAAGAACGCTTAACGGAAAGTCTTCGTAGGCAGTAAATAAAATCAAATAATCATTATTACATAGTAGTATATTTTGTGTATAATAGTTTACGACCCTAGCTAACCTTACTTAGCATTTCTGCAAAACTAAAGACTCTTAAAGTAAAACCCAACGGTTGCTGGGAGGCAACTTTAAAAATGTTCGTGCTAACTTGTTTGGTCCTCTAAGCAGATAACTGTGTTCTTAATTTACCAGAGCGGTTTTCGGTTTCAGAATTTTTTTTTTTGTTTTAAAATTATAAGTACTTGCTTAATATACTAAAATTTAATTTCAAGCTATAAGTATCTTTCTATCTGGTATCGACGCAATAGTTTCCTTTATATATTATTATAATTTTTATTATAATACATACTTTTTAATTATAACAATACGTAATAGTAAAAAGCACATCATAAAACCACACAATGCAAAAAAGCTCTTAAATTTTTTTTTTCCACTATCCACATACTTATACGGGAATATTTATACATATGCCTACATACTTATCTATATAATTAATTTAAATTTAACCAACATATAACTGTACATAGTTTCAGCTAACCGCTTTAAAAGCTCTACTAAGCCACAGTCTAAAATAATTGCTTATAAATAATAAAGAATATTCCACTAGCATTGGCTTAAAGTTGCTCCCATTTCATTTTACAGAGGAGCGGGTATGGAATCAAGGCATGATTTATTGAATAAAAAAGCCGAACGCGACTTGCAACATCATCAATTTTTAATGACAACACCGACTTGACCCGTTACAACAGCAGCGGCCGCACATCAGCATCAACAGCAGCAACAACAACAACAACAGCAAACGCAACAACATCAGCATTATACATCGCATTACCAACAGCAACAACAACAACAACAAGCAAACGCAGCGACACTTTCAACGCATCTTAATCATCACCACCAACACCAACAACACCATCAACAGCAACAACATTACGCAGCAGCTGCCGCTACATTAGCAGCCACACATCACATACCAACCACACTCATTTCGGGTGCCACACCAGGAGCGGCAGCTGCAGCTGGCATCTACTCCTACGTTTTGCCGGCAACAACACATATCGCAGCATAGTACGACAACATCATCGATGGCAATTACAGTTACTAGTATGTATAACAACAACAGTAACAACAAGAATAAAATATGGTCACCAGACTTTGTATTTACCATGCATATGATTGCGTGTGGTGGTATGACGCAAAAGCAACAACAACAATAGCAACAAATACAACCAATTGCGTCAAATTGAGCGACAGTTTGGGTTTATATAGCATGCAACAAGGGCTAAACAGAGAGTGTAAGTATAACAGCGTATAAGGCGCAGCATGCCACTGACTGGACATGCCATGCGCGTGGAGAAGAACAGAAAATTTAGAACATATCTATATAAAAAAACATACCAAATCAAAGTAATTAAACATAAAATATAATTATCAGCTAAAGTAATAAATAACAAAATACATACAAACACATACATTATATGATATAATGATATGTATGTGTGCTTAGTGTAGTATTGTACAATTTGGAAACATATGGAAGTTAAATAAATTAAAGCTATTCAAAATAGATGAAAGAATGAAAATACTAATAAAATATTATTTGCATATATGTATTAAATGCATTTTATGTGTTTTTTAAGTTTTGGGAACTCTTTATTAATTTTTTTAATTATTTAATAATTTTTTAATATATTTATTAGTTAATTTTAAATTTTTTTTTTAATATATTTACATATCTAATATTTATTTAAAACTAAATTTTTATAATTTAAAAAAAAATTTAATTAAAATTTTTTTAATTTTTTTTTTTAATTTTGATTTATAATTTTAATTTTTTTAATATCCTTTAAAGCTGTTTGACATTTTTGTTACTTTTACTACAAAACTAATATTGCTTTTGCAATACTTGTAACTCAATTAATGTTCGAATGTTTAAACTTTTTAACTAATATTTATTAAGTTTTGGAAGCTAAAAATTAATTTTCTTGAAAGGAATTGATAATATTAGACATCAATCTTGTAATTGCTTATCTTATTACACTTAAACGAAATTTATGAAATTTTTTGAGATATTTTAAAATTTAAATGTATTTGATTATCAACAATAACTAAAAATAATAATAATAATACAAAAATTGATTTTAATCATAAAGATATAGTAATGTACTAAAAAACTTTTTGTCATAAAAGAAGATTTAAATTAAAAGTACATGAATAATAAAGAACTATTTATAGCTTAACCGAATGTGCCCTTTACATAGCTCTCTTTCTAGAATTATATTAAAAATATAATTATTAAAAATTATTACAACAGTATAAAATAAAAAATGACAAAAACAAAACTAATTGGAGAGTCCCAAATATAAAACATTTTTAAATGCATTGAGCAGTTAAATTATAACATTTATTATTGTCATAAAAATTATGATGTAATAATTATTGCAAAAAAAATACAGAAGCTGCTGAGTAGTGTGCATAATTGCAGTAAAGCATGTAGAAATTTTGATAAAAAGCAAACTAGAGTTAGAGTTTCAAATAAATGCAAAACGCAAATAGCAGCAAGAGCATAAAGTAGGCTACATGAGACATAAATAAATAAAAAAAAAAATTAACAAGAAATGAAACTACCAACAAATCATAAGGTTTCCGAATTGTTTAAGTAAAATTTAAAAAACAACACACAAAATTATTGATTTTCTAAACAAACAAAAAAAAACACATATTACAAAGTATGTTAGAACCAAGTAGCAGTAAGTAGACAAGCATAAATTGATAACAGAGTACCGAATATCAAATGCTTACGAACAATATTTAAATAGACGTTTCGGTCATATTAACGCAGACAATTTGCTAATTGACCAAATTAAGGCGCTGTCTGAACGTCAATAACATTACAGCGTTGAAAGCAGAAAAAGCTGTCGCTGTTAAGCAGACAATAAGCGCGATGCTGGCAGCTGAATGACAAAAAAGTAACAAAATAACCCAACAAGAACAACAAAAAACAATACAAGCGGATATAGGAGAATGGGCTAACATACTAACTAACTGGAAAACAAAACTTGTATACTACTTATACTTTACAAAACAACGCTTTTCTACCACTTTAGCCGTTATTCATAACCAAAACATTTATGTAACCTGGCTGCAGACTACAGAACAAAGCAAACATAACGATTTTCTCTTAGGACTATAAAACAACTACTTACATACACACATATTTATTAAAAACTAACTTCCGCCCAGTTTATAGCAAAAAAAAAAAACAAAAAGCAACAAGAAGCAACAAACACTAACTGACAGGTTAAAATTCGAAGCTGACAGCTAGCAATGATAGCGAAAGCGACACGCATACATACATAAATACTTATGTATATTGTATTAAGTTATCGTGACTGAAAACTGAAACCAAAATTAAACAAATTTATGACAGGAGTTAAAGCATAAAAGCTGCAGCATTCATAAGATACGCCGAATACAATTAAACAAAATAACGGGAATTACAGATGGCGTAAATTTTAATAAAAACAAAAAACAAAAAAAAATATATATATATCATGACATATCATCTTGTGTAGTGTAAAAGTTTATACTGATGTAAGTAAAAAAAGTAATAATAAATAATTGCATGAATCGTAAAGCAAATAAGTAGAGCCGTAGATGAAATCTGGGCATGAGAGTGAAATTGCGTATATAAAAAACAAAAACAGCAAAAACAAGGTGGAAATAACAAGATACATACAGCAAAAAATTATTTAAAAAATATTTTTTCAGTAAACTTTAAATAGTTTTTAAATAATTTGCAATAATTTTTAAATAATTTTTTAAGAATTAATTAATTAAAAAATATTTAAAATTATTTTAAAAATATGTAGAAATTATTCTAAAATTAAAAAAATTATAATACATTGTTTTTTAAACGCCAGATAAAACAACTTTTTTCATTAAGTTATTGTATTTGAATAATTTTTGATTATCTTTAAAACATTTTTTTAATAATTTTTGAATATTTTTTAAATAATTATTTTTTAATAAAATTAATTACTTTTTAATGAAATTATTTAGAAAATATTAAAACCAATATTTTTTTTAATTCTTTTAAAAATGATTTTTAGTATACATATATTTAAAGATGACTAAGAAATTTAAATAAATTTAATAAATTTTAATAAATTTTTTTCAACTCAAACGCAAACCAAAACCACTTTATTTTAATAAATAGTTATATTTGTATTTAAAATTCATTAAAAAAATATTTTTTAAATCAATTTTTGATAATTTTTAAATTTTTAAATATTTTTAAATACATTTTTTTTTAAATTCTGTTAAAATTTTTTTTTTTCAATATATTTAAAAACTAAAGAAATTAAAAAAAAATATATATGTATAATATATAATATATAAATTTAATTCAAATTTCTTTTAAAAATAATTTTAAAAATTATTAAGAAATTTTAATAAATTTTTTTAACTCAAACGCAAGCTAAAACCACATTTTTCAATATATATAGTTGTATTCTGTATAAAATAACAGAGATTAAAAAAACATTTTAATTGTTTAACGTAAAAAATTTCTTCAACCGCAAACCTAATTTACTCGCCGCATCTCTCTCAAAACTACGCCACTGTGAACACGACTTTATTTGCGAGCGCAAATTCATATCAAATCAAGCGTTGATGCATTGCATATATAACTACATACATACATCATTTACATAAATATAATGCTAATCGAATGCAAATAATGCTGCTGATGATAATGCTGATTATTTGTAATTTTGTTTTAGACGATGTTGATATACAAATATAACGCATATAAAGGTATGCAAACATATATGTATATGCATATATAAAATATGAAATACATACATAAAGAAGTGTAATATATAAATATTTGTGCATACTTATTTTCAAAACATTCTTAAGTTATAAACTAAAAAAACAACAAAAAAATGTATTTTTAAAGTAGAATTTTTATGTGTTTTTCATTACCAAAGTTGTCCTTACTAAACAAACAAAGCGCGTTAAATAAAATTTTAATATATATATATATATACATATATAACATTTATTGCAATTTTTTGTATTAATTAATTGATCTATTATATAATTTACTGTTTTCTTAGTTTAGTACTAGACATACCAAAGCAAATTCAAATGGTTAAAATTATATAAAAACTTATATACTTACATATATATACTAAATATATAGTGTTATCTTGCAAACACACCTACCTAAATATTAGCATACAAACTTATATAAAAATATCAGCAGAAATTACCGTAAACGCTAGACATTTAACCAAAAAGGTGTTGAGAATTGTTGCGCAACACACGCAATAAGCGAAATTATAATTTTCACTTTACAGTTAGCGGTATTTAATTAATTTTAAAATGGCAACAAAACTTCAAAGAAATTTTGCAAAAAAGATTTTACAACAAAATGCAAGTAGCATTTAAAATATACGCATATATATCAAGCTACTCACACAGACATACATACATACATGCAAGTAAATAGTTTGTATACATATTAGTCGGCATATGCATATTCCGTCCAATAATACTTTGTTTATATATATTTCAAAAGCCTAATTGTAGTTTAACTTAGTTTTTGGTTTTTGTTTTTGCGCTAGAAATTTTGGTGACTTGCCTCGTTTTAGTAGAAAGCAACCAAACGGCCACTTGTGCGGCAGACACAAGACAGACAACTCTGTAGCAGTGAAATGATAACGGTTATGCATTATTAATAATAAAAATTTTCTCGTTTTTTGTGAGAAAAACTCTTTTTCTGTGACCATTCGTGTCGCCGAAGAAGTCAACTGACTACTAAATGCATATCATTATATTGCGCCTTTTTTTCCAAACCCTTAAATTAATTACTATTATGAAGAACAAAAAACACAAGTATATGTAAAAATATATAAAAACTAGTTTAGCGTGAACATTTTTGAGAATAAGACATTATAATTTTCGAAATTTTAACAATAGCTTTAAGAAGAAATCAATATGTTAGCGGGAAAAATTTACTAAAATGTCATAATTCAATTGTTATTTATAAATGTACACTTTTAAATGTTGCATATGTAAGTGTGTCATTTTAACTAAAATCAATGGCAAATTGAAGCAAATATTTTATGACTAAAAGTAATAAACTCGGTAAATTTTTAGTAAATATACAATAGTAATTTAGTGGTAATTGTAAAATAACAGTAAAATAATATCTGTTAATGACAGCGTTACTGTTAAGCAGTAAAAAGATAGCAGAAAATTTGTCACAGTTAAATAGAGTACTGGCATGCAGTACAGTGGTCGTTTCGGTAGCAAGCTATACAGAAAAAAACACGAATATTTGTAGCAACAGTTTTATGTAAACGAGTGGCAAAAGAACACGCCAGAATAGTTTAGTATAGAACTTTTTTCTTATAGCAATGGGATTACATGGCTGAGTAATATTCGCATTAAACTGCAAATAATGGTAACTAAAGTGAAAATTAAAACATTATTAATAGCAATTAAATTCAAATGCTTTAGAGATTTGCATTAACTTTTTAATAGATTTTTTTTTATTTTGTATTCCCAAATATAGCATTAAAAAACATAAAAAAATTTTAATTTATTTTTAATTTCTGATATTATTAATTTATTTTTTTAATTTTTTTAATAAAAAATAAATTTTTTATCCTAGATACCGGATTAAAATATACAAAAAAATTTTTATTTATTTTAAAATTTTTATTTTTAAATTTTAATTTCTTTTGAATTTTTTATATTGTTAATTTGTAATCCGGTATGTGGGATAAAAAATTTATTTCTAATTAAAAAAATTAAAAAATATAAATGAACAATTTTAGTCCCAAGCATATAATTAAGAATTGAAAAAAAGACATTGTATTAATATAAACATATTTTTTTGCGTTTGTGCACTTTATTTATATTAAAAAATAAAATTTACAATGTTTAATCACAAACGTTTTGGATTAAAAAATAAAAATCTAATTTTAAATATCGGGATTAAAAATTGAAAATCTAATTGCTAACCCCAACATCGGGATTAAAAAATCTGCAACCTTGAAATTAGGTTAGAATTAAAATGTTTAATTTCTGTCTAAATGAAAAGCGGTTTTGAAAACTGAACGTTGTTGCTTAAGCCACTTGATTACATAATATTGTTGCAATGATTTATTTACGTAAGTAATCAGAGCTATAAACAATATGAGTATTTTAAAAAGCAGCTTAAAAGCAAAATATTTTTGTTTAATATCGCTTCTTTCAAATATTATATATTTTTGCTTTTATATCTAATAAAATCTGATCTTTTATCATTATTTTTTTGGTCTTTTCAATACATTTTCTTTGTATTGTATTGCTGTGTAATACAAATAATCATATTTTATTTCAACGTAATATTTTTTTTTTTTTTTAATTTCTTATGTATTTCAAATTTTATTCATCATTATTTTATATTTTTGTATTTTATCGTATTTTATTTAAATTTAGTTAATTTATTTTAATTTTTTTTAATTAGTTAATTTTTTTCATTAAAATGTATTTTATTTTATTTTGTTTAATTTTATTTTATTCTATTATAGTTAATTTTACTTTATTATAATTAATTTTATTTTATTTTGTTTTGTTTTTTATGTTTTATTTTTTATGTTTTATTTCTTTTTGTTTTTATGAGTTATATTATAATACAAATAACTTGTTGTAGGTTATTTATTTCTTTATATTTTGTTTAGTTTAAAATATTTTTTTTTTCATTGATTTTTTATTTTTTATTAATCATATTAATTATTTTCTTTTTAACTAACTTGATTTTTTTATATACAGTTTTTAAAGGCAATGTATTAAATTTTTCATGCAAATATTTTATTTATATAAACAAATATATATGCTGAACTGCTTTATCTCTTTGTGCATTGTAAATGCATAAATCACCAAAATTTTCAAAGCGCCTGTCTTATTTATTTATTTTTAATAATGTTTATAAATAATTTTAATATTTATATTATAAAAAAACAAAGTAAAGTAAAGAAGCTAATATAAATATTAATTGAACTTATTTTAACGTTATATACTTATATATACACATATAAATACATATAAAAATATATATTACCAACATTCGACTATGATTAGCCAAGCATGAAAATGCAAAGAAAAGACAAACCAAAACAGTAGAAGCGAAAAAAGACAGCCAAGCGCAGGTTCGAAATAGCATTTTTGAATAGTATGACGAAAAACCAAGGAAAACAAAAACAACAAATTACTAAAGAAAAAGTCGATAAAGCGGCAATTACAAATATAAAACCAACAAACATATCTTTGAATGAACAATTTTACATTTTGTAAGTCAAACAGGTCAAAACAAATGCCGCCGTGTAGACGCTTAGCAAAAGATTAAGTTTTAAACTGTTGATATAAGCGGTAATTAACTAATAAAATACAGGCATGTAAATTGTGCGAAAATTAACTAAAGAAAACTAAAAAAAAAAATACAGCAAGAACAAAAACATTTAAACATAAATGGAAAGCATGTAGCGGTGGATGCCAGATGCAAAATTTGTTTAATGAAATCAATTAACTATTAAATTAAACACACAAAAACAACAAATACATATCAGCAAAAATTAACAACTTTTACATTGCAGTGAATGCGCATACATATAAGAAATACATAAGTAAAGTAGCAGAATCTAGCAAAAAGGGTAAAGAAAAAAGAAACAAAACAAAAACAAAAAAAAAAAAAACGAAAAGCATGAAAATAATTACATACACATATACATACTTATAGAATAGACGCTGAGGAAACTTTTAAAATATTTATTATTTACATTTATTTATACATGAAAAAATGGGTATGAAATAATATTTACCGGAACCGAAAGTGCGAGTACATACTATATTGTAGGCATATATGCAGAAATCTAGCGCAAAGGTATATAAATTAATTCAATCAGCATGCATACACATACATTATACATTTATAGTGAAAAGAAGCAGTTACCAAAAAAACAAAAAAAACAAAAACATATGATAATTATAAATTTAGTTATACTTAAAACAATGATTGTAAAGAAAATACTGCAAGCAGTACGTAAGTATGTAAAGTGAAGCAATTTCGTAATTAAAATTAAATTAAAAATTAAACTAAAACAAAAACAAAGAAATAAATTAAAAATGATGTGAGCGTTGTGCTGCAGATGATGGAAAACAAAATAGCAGGTATTTTTATGCATTAATGCGTAATAAACATAATAAATTATTAGGGAATACATTAAATAAATAATTTACAGTACATACATATATGCATACATAAATTGTATAAAATATGTAATAAACGTAAATGTAAGTGAATTTCAAACAAGTAAAAACTTAAAAATTAAAAAATAAATAAAATTTAATGCGTGTAATTTGGAAACTGCTTGCAAAACATACAAACATACATACTTAGAGAAAACTGCTTAAAAAAACTTTGCATAAATTTTCAATTAAATTATTTGTTAAAATTCGTTTCCAAACTCAAACGCTCATTGTTTGCCTTATCATGCCGTAAACTTATAATTATATAATTATTTATGTTAAATCTACATAAGCACACACACATACAAGCAAATTAGCGAGCAATGCGGTAATAAAACTAGATTATTTACAAGCATACAAGTGTGCGTGTGTGTGTTTGTGTGGTATGCCTTTACTTATGAAGCTCCTTAAATAACTAAAAGTAATTAATTCTCTCTGTATTAATAAATATTTTTTGTTCGTTCAAAATAAAATTATTTTGTAGTTTTATTTTAATTTGTAACAATTATTTTCATAACGGTGAAACTGTAGTGCAGTTGAAAACATAACATTGAAATACCATTTTTGGCAGTGTTTGATTTCAGAGAAAACTAAGTGAAAGTTCACAAATAATTTATGCCTGAAAAATATTGGGGAAGCTTATAGCAAATTATATTGTCACTTTTCGTTGCTGTTGCTGGAATAACAGCTGACAGTTCTCAGCCGGCTAAAAACATAGATTATATTGTATTAACACGACTTTGGTGGTTATGACTTTGTTTTAGTATTCCACAGCAGAAAACGAACGAAATTTTGACGTTCTCAGTATTTCACAATACCTTACCGTCGCTTCAAAAACTAGAGTTTAAGTTTTTGTGTTAATGAATCTTGAAAAAAAAATTTAACTTAAACGAGTTTACGATTTTATTTATTTATAATCATATTTATTTCTAATCATGGTCAATGATTTCACGTGGTGCTTTCATAAACGTTTCAGAGTTTAATTTGAGCTTTGAGTTTAATTTCAAATTTTTTATGTGTGTTTCGTTGGGTAACCGTAAAAGTTAACAAAAAGGTTAGATGTTTCCACACTATGGCTGAATTTCCTAAACAAAAACAGCGTTTTGTCTGCATACACAATCAAAAAGTGGATTTTCAAGGCGGAGAAGCTTTCGTACTGCAATTTTCCCAGTGTTGTTTAATGTTAAACAATATGGTCTACCAACTCGAGCTTATCGCTTAAAACAAAAAATCCACCACTAACCTTGTGAGGCACTAAAACAGTAACTTAAAAAGTAAATGTATTTCAAGGATAATAATATTTAAATTTAAAATGAAATTTAGTTCTGTATAACAGTGCGTTTAAAGTTCAGAATCGAATTAGTACGGTGTGAAATATATTATCTTTAGCTACTTTTTCATGGGTATTTATTTTTGTAAATGGTTTGGTTTGAGGATCTTCTACTAGAAGAGAGACATTTTTTATGAAAGGTTTCAGCTTTGATTTGTAAAAAAATCGCAAAAATATTGCTTTCTCTTAGGTATGATTAAATGTTGTTAATTTTTTTTAATTACTTATATATTTATACACTTTTTTTAGATTTTAACCCAGCTGAGTAAATATTTTCAGCAGTCTTTTATGGCATTGTGAACCGTATTTTAATTAAACTGGTGTATTTTTTATACTATCTTACAGCAATTATGGTAGCTTGCGGAAATTATGGTATAACGAAACTTCTTAAGACAAGAATTATTTTGCTCTTCAAATTATTAGATTTTTTAATTTTTGTTTTACAGTGTCACTAAATATCATATTCATAATATTTTTTTTTATTTTTTTATTTACAAAGAATTTTTATATAATGTGTTTTATTTAGTTGCCATATTTCTGCAATTTATATTTATTACATATTTCATTTATATTTGTTTGCTTTGCTAACATTACATATACATATTTATAATGAGAAGAAAAAATATACTCGTATACATTAAATTACTATATTAAATAAAAAACCTTAATGAAACGAATTTTGAATTAGTGAAATTTTTGCATAAGCCATTTGGAAAATATACATACATATAATGCAACAAATATGTAAGCAAAAAAAAAAAACATTAATACAATTTAACAGCAAACAAAAAAAATAAAATTATTGAAGTAAAAGTTATAATCATAAAAAATTGAATTTGCAAAAATTAAAAAAAATTTTCGAAACCCAAAATTATATAATATAAAAGAAATATAAACTAAAAAACACAAAAATAATATAGCGAACTTAAACTGCTGTAGATGGTAGTATTTGCTACAAAACATTTTTGTTTTGAAAAATAATAATGTTAATTATAAAAAAAATAGTAATAACAACAAAAAAATTATATATAATAAAAATTTATATATAAAAAACATTACAAATAATAATACATAATTAAAAAAAAAATATAAAAAAATATTATAAAAAAATCATTACAAATAATATTATAAATAATAAATAATTTTAAAAAAATATGATAAATAACAAAATTTTAATAATAAAAAATAATTATAAATTATTATTAATCACAAAAAATTATTATAAATAACAAAAACTATCACGCATAGCAACGTGTAAATGTATTTAAGTGTTAAATTTAAGTAGACAAATTTGACAAAAACTTATAGTACAGAGAATGCATATAAAAAGTTAATTATGCAAAGCAAATTATTAAATACAACTAATTATATTACAATATACAAAATTAAAGTACACAATACTTATTAATTATATATAAACAAAAGAAAGTGAATATTTAGCTTTTAGGCAGTGCAGCGTGCGAAATAACTTTATCAAAATAATTTAATAAAAACAATTTTTATTAAAAAGCAGCAAAACATAAGTGAATACATGGAAATACTTGAAAACATATCAAATTCGTGCCCGATAACAAATTATGAAAGTATAATTACTATGATATACATACACTTGTATACATACATACATACACACATACATAAATACTTACACACAAGTAAATGGAAATGGCAAAAAGTTTTAATAATATTAGCATATCTATACATTCTACATATACGATATTGATATTTAATTAAATATATATTGTGCAATATTGCAAATGTCTATTTAACATTACGGACATTTACATATCATACATACATACAGTTGCAGCACATAAAGTAACAATTACTTTATATATCAATTACAATTGTCTATTTTACATACAAGCATTTCTTTTTTAGATTTTTTTTTTGTTTATATGAAACAAAAAAATATATTTATTGAACTAAATATGTGCTGATGAGTATGTATTTGAAGGAACAAAAACCAAAAAAAAAATATTCAGTGCATTACCGTAATAATATTTCAAAGAATTTAACAAATTTACGCATTATAAAAAAAAAAATAATTTACTATAATAAAAAATAAAGCTATACAAAAAGTTATGTAAAAATAATAAGTTCATTAAGCAACAAGTTTACAATCAATTTTATGGCTCTCATAAATACATTTTTTTCATAAGAGCTTTTGCGTGGTTGCCTGCCGGCAAGCAAAACTAAAAAGAATGAAAAATTTTCTAGTTTTCCAACTCGATTCCAATCAGCAAATAGCAAATAATGCAAAATATGCTCAAAATTGCAGCAAAATCGAAAAAAAAAAGTTTAATATTTTTTTGTTTAATATTTTGTAAGAGACTTCTATGTACTGCATACATACATACGTATGTACTTAAATTATTTCTTGCGCTTGCTATTAAATTTTTGAACAACGCAACCACATTCGTGTTGAAAATTACTTATGTACTTAAATATATATTGTATTTGCATTCAAATCATATAAACATCAAACATACATACAAATTATTGAAGTAAAATACATAAAATACAAGCCTTGTTCTTTATACATACATACAATACAAACAAAAAATTTAAGTAAAACTAATGGAAAATACAAAGGTGTAAGCAAATAAATTAATATAAAAATAATAATAATTACAAATGCAAGTATGGCAAATTTGCAAAATAATGATATTTTAAATAATATAAAAGTAAACAAATATTTAGCGGAAATATTGTAATATTGTGAGTTTAAACGTATTGTTGCATTCAAAAAAGAAAAAAAAAACACAAAAAAAAATATTACAACTATAAGAAAATAACTGTTTACTGTATTGAACGTATAGAGTGAGGGCGGCGCATAAAAAGCGAGTATGCTATTAGAAATATACAACGGTAAAATGCGTGAAGCTAGCAAAAGAGCACACAGCAAAATATATTACATGCATTTAATTTAACTTCAAAATTAAAAACATAAATCTTAAGTTAAAAATTAACAAAAAAAAATGTATTTAAAAATAATTTCAATATGCACAAATGTAATTCAGTGCGATATTTTTCTAATATTTGCAACAAATTCAATTTATTTTATGAATATGAATATGTAATTTATATTTATGTTTTAGTTTTGAAATATTTTTTCTTTCCCGCCGTTGCCGTTGATCCAAGCAATTGGATAAGAGTTGGAAAATTAAAACCTAGTACGAATTGCATAAATACATCAGCAGATACATGAAAAGTAAGTGAACAAAGAGTAAGCAAATAAAAAAAAAAATGAAAATAAAATTTTAAATTGTTTTGTGTAATTGTAAAAAATAAAAAACAAAAACCTTTGTTTTATTTTAATTAAAGGCAAATGTGAGGCAATTTCTTATCATTTTGACAGCCATCGAGAGTCAATTAATTAAAGCAATTAAGGTATAATTGTGTGATCAAGTTTTGCATTCATACACACTCAATTTAGTTCTAACAAATTGTACTTGGTGAAAATTGAGTCAAATGCAATTTCAAAATTAATTTTAATAAAAAAAAGAAAAAAAGAAATATGTTAAAAGCCAATTTAAAATATTTTTGTGCTTAACACTTTCCCAAATTATTGAATCGACATCTTCCGTTTACTACTGTGTACACTTCACAGGGTTGCAGCGAGAATACGATTCAAATTTTCAGGTATTTGCGACAGTCGCTAATTTGGTCAATAAGTATACCTGAAGGAAAAAACTAATTGGCTTACCATAAAGTGAAATTATATTGTTTTAAAATATTATTAATTATATTCTTAATTTTGGTCGTTAAGGCTTATTCAAGCGCACATTTTCTGGTCCCATCCCTGCTATACTTATCTTTTCCTGTATTAGGTCTTTTTGACTTCGGGCTCCCGTCGATGAAGTAACAAACTTTTATAGTTTTTTATTTTAATTACTAATAAAACTGAAATTTATTGCAAATAATGCTTTCAATTTCTCATTAAACCTTTTTCAAATAATTTTAAATTTAAATAAAATAATTCGGAGACTCTTTTCTGTATGCATTTGCACTCACAGCAGTTTGCAACCTAACTAACTAGTTTTAGCCACTACTGTTATTGGTTCTTGACTGTGCTATTTATTTATTAAATTATACCAGAGAACGTATATCATATCAGAGAACGTATGATGTACGTTCTTTGGATATACGTTCTCTGATTATACTCATAATAATTCAGCATGTTGTTGAAAAAATTTGACATGTTTGAGAAAAGTCTGTCAAATGCATTATATATTTATATTTTAATATTTCGCGTATACATTTGTCTCAAAAATAGTTTTTACTTTCGTTGAGTTCATACAGAGAACGTATATAATCAATATACGTTCTCTGCTTTAAATATTCGACAATTTACACTTTTCGTGACATTTGCATCATTCACATTAGCAACATGTTCCTGCAACATTTTAACATCAAACAAAACAAAGCAGAGCGCACAGCTGATCTTGACATTTACGACTTCTAGCTGATTTATTTATTGCAGCAAAGTAAAAAATTGCAATTTGTAAATTTCGTGTAGAAAACTTATCAACCTAGTTTACAGAAAAGTTAAAATGTTTTGTTGTTTGCGTACATGTTTTAACGATAATATGAGGAAAACAGCTTCCTCAGCAGCTAGTAGAATGCGTGAGCCAGACATATATCTCGATTCTTCGTTTGCGGGTAAACATTTTATCACCTACTGGCATATGCAAACATATTATATATATATTTGTGCAGAAATTAGCGTTATTAGCTATAAATAACGAATTAATGTGCTCTACTTATGTTATATATGGAAATTGCAGGACCTGATGTTATACTACTCTCGAGACAGCTGCGAATTACTGGCTCTGGCGGCGTCTTAGCCACTGCACCACTTGTACAATCCAAATCATACTTCGAAATAAAAATACAACAAGGTGGCAGTTGGTCGGTCGGTTTGGCAACGCGTCAAGCAGATTTAACGAAAAAGTTTGGTGGCAGTGACAAGGAATCGTGGTGTCTTTGCTCAGACAACGCAACACGCCATAACGATGAAACTTTCCGTCCAGTGGTAGTAACAACACAAGAACCAATTAGCAATGGCATTATTGTTAAGGATTCTGCAGCGGCAGCTGGCCTCATTGGCATTGAAGATGTACCTGAAGATAATTTACTTGGCGATGCTCTAAATGTTAGCAGTAATTGTGAGGGTAACCTAATCGCACAACCACAACATAATTTTCCCGATGAAGGTGATATTGTGGGTATTGCATTCGATCATATAGAATTAAATTTCTATTTTAATGGTAAAAATTTGGAAGTGCCATTTCGTAATGTAAAGGGTGCCGTGTACCCAGTTATATTCGGTATGCTTTGCTAACAACAATCATAAAAATTTGTAAATAAGTATATATATTTTATATATTTCTAGTGGGTAATGGTGCAATCGTGGACATTATTTTGAACAATTTCCACTACGGTGCGCCGCCAGGTTTTGAGAAAATTATGCTTGAACAATCTCTGCTCTAAACTTACCTGTTTCAATGGTATGTAAATGTATAACAACATATGCATGCTGTTTGGGAATTTATCAAATATATATTTCTCTTAAATTTATATATTTATAGGCGTGTACGTTTCGTGGAACCATCGTGTGCTATTATGGCAGCAGTCATATTGTATGATACATTATATTGTTTAATCAACTATAATTGATTGACATGTAAATATGACCCCTCACACTATAAATGAAGCGAACACATTATTTTTTACTAGTCAATGAACATTTCCAAGTATTAAATTGTCTACTCTGCATTTCGTCACTAAAATACTTAAGATTTAAAAAATTTAACTCATTAGTTCCACTGGAATACTAAAACAAAGACTACTTGTATTTATTTTATATGTGCTATGAACATTTTACACAAATATTTTTTCTAATATAAAATAATTAATTTATGCTAAATAATAATGTTAAGCAAAAATACTTACAATAAACACAATTAAGCTTATAAAATTATACAAATGTAAAGTAATACACCCTTTTGCTTGCACCATGAAAAAATCAAAAAGCCTATTACCTATACTATATATAATATTACAATATTTCGTTTAAAAATATGTGTGTCCATTTGAAAACATTAATTTTCATGTTCGTATACACCTTAACCTAAAAGTCTGCGGACAATAATATTGAAGTTTCAAATATACGAAACAGTCGCTTACAATAACTGTAATGATTACATAAATACCTAAGTTTGTATGTATATATTATTCTGATGTTATTAATAAAACGAGACACTTTGATGCAAGTTCAATTCCTTGCAAGCAACTTTTGTTCGATGCAAAGTATATGGTTCTATATTAAGATATAACATCAAATAATTTCGGCAAATCAATAAATTAAAATAAGAAATAAAACGTTAACTTCGGCTGTACCGAAGCTATAGTATTCTTCACAGGTACCAGTTTTCCTTACAATAACTTGATGTATTTGTGATATATACCATAGTGGTCTGATCAGAACAATATGTGCCGGAATTGAAGAGTTACCATATTTCATGAAAGTAACATGTCAAAAAAAAAAAAAAAAGTTTTCCATAAAGGGGACTTGAGTTTGATCGTTTAGTTTGTATGGCACCTATATGCTATAGTGTTCCGACCGGAAAAATTTTGTTCGAAGATTGTACCTTTGTCTTGGATAATAGTCCATGTCAAATTTTGTGAAGATATCTTGTTAAAAAACAAAAAAAAAAGCCAGGTATGGCTAAATCGACTCAACTCGTTACGCTGTGCACTCATTTATATATTTTATAGTGTCCACGACGTTAGCTTCTGGGTGTTACAAACTTCGTGGCAAACTTAATATACCCCAAAAAAAAATTAGTAATATGTTCCGGGAATGCTTAAGATAGTTCGGTGTTGAAAGTATATCTTTGAAAACTTCGAATATATATGTATGAATCATTTAAGCGTCAAAAATTCTCAGAGATCACAGAAAAGCAAACAATTGGGGTTAAAAGTTCTGTCAATTATTTAGAAATATATTAATTAAAATTTTTTTTACTCAACGACTGTAAAAATTTCATTTCGTTACAAACACTACTTCTCGATGTCTATCATAATAATGGGAAGAAGACTTTTGAAATTTTAACAGATACAAAATTATAAAAAAAAATCTGCTCGCCTCAAAATTTAAAATCTCCAAAAAAATATTGCAAAATTCAAAATCTTAAAATAATTTTGCAAAATTATTACTCAAAAAAATTCTACGAATGTTTCGCACATTTTAGTTTCGGTAATCCACACAACATTCACAGTTTATGAAGGCTACAACAATAAATGTCAAGCCGCGTAAGTTTTATACAAATATTTCGTATCTCATTTTCATCAAATGAACTCTAACATTTTCACATGCTCTCGTCGACTATGCCACTAGGGTGAAATTATACAAATTCATATTGGACAAGCTGGTGTACAAATAGCAAATGCCTGCTGGGAGTTGTATTGTCTCGAACATGGAATCATGGCGAATGGTGCACTCTGCCAAATGCCGAACGACGATTCGTTTCTCACATTTTTCGGCATCTCAGGCATGGCGCTAAAAGTGGTGCCACGTATTGTGATCGTCGACACTGAGCCAACTGTTATCGGTGTGTGTGGAAAAGGCTTGTAGAAGCTGTCGAAAATTTCTATCACTTCTTACATGTACATTCTAATCGTTTTCCAACATTTCAATGCACGCTCTAGATGAAATACGCACGGGCGCCTACAGATATCTCTTTCATCCGGATACCCTCATAAGCGGTAAGGAGGATGCAGGCAGCAATTTTGCACGGGGCTACAATCTACTCGGCCACGATCTCATTGATCGCACAATGGATGCCATACGACGAGTTTCAGAGCAGTGTCGGAATTTACGTGGTTTTCTAATATTTCGTGCCATCGGTGGCGGCACCGGTTCAGGTTTTGGCACGTTATTGCTGGAAAAGTTGGCCGACGCCTATGGCAGGAAGACAACAAAAGCCGAGTTTCTAGTATTTCCATCTCCCTCGTGAGAAAAAAAAGAAACATTTTACTATCTCAAAACTAAATTAACGGCCACTTATCGCATTGCAGACTTTCGCCTATTATTGTTGAACCCTATAATGCCTTGCTGGCCACACACTATTCGATGGACTATGTGGATGTGTCCTTCATTGTGGATAACGAAGCTTTGTATGAAATCTGCGATACAAAGCTTGGTGTTTCAGCGCCCACATATACCAATTTGAATCGTATTATAGGACAGGTGAAGTTCGACATCATTGCGCAGTTGTATCATTCATATCAATCGCTCTCTTTCCAGGTTGTCTCCGCATTCACAGCGTCGCAGCGCTTTTATGGCACGAACAATGTATCATTTGAGGAATTCCAAACAAATCTTGTGCCTTATCCACGCATACACTATCCACTGCTTACCTACGCGCCGCTGGTGCCGGTCAGCAAGTTTCCCTATGTGAACAGTAATGTTGAGCAGCTGACGCAGTCCTGCTTTCATCCGGGCAGTCAAATGGTGCGTTGTAATCCGACGCTCGGCAAATATATGGCTTGTGTACTCCTTTACCGAGGTGACGTTTCGCCGAACGATATCAACTCCTCCATCCAACATATTAAATCATCTCGTACTGCACGTTTCGTGGATTGGACGCCGACTGGGTTCAAAATTGGCGTTAATGCCATGCCGCCGGTATTTGTACCGGGTGGCGATCTAGCGCCTACATCTCGTGCCGTCTGTGCGATTTCCAACAATACAATCATTCGCAGTGCTTGGTGTCGGCTGGTTAGTAAGTATGATAAGTTGTACAATCGGCGTGCCTTCGTGTATCATTTTGTGGGAGAGGGCATGGAGGAGGGCAGTCTCTCGGAAGCATCGCAAAACGTTTGTCAGCTCGTGGCTGACTATTATGAGGTAGAATCATCAGCACGCAGTTCAGTTACGCAAGACGACAACGATAACTAACATTTTTTTGCTCGTACTTAGTACACATTATATTATATAAAACGTTTTTGTTCCAAAATCCAAAAAAATATATAATTGTAAATTGATTATTACTGAAATGTATAGTGAAATCTCTATGTATTGTTGTTATTGTTGTAGAGTTAATGTTCCCATTCCGATTGGTGGTGGTGAAGTTGTAACCGGACCGAAATTTATGAAACCATTTTCAGCCCAAACTCTCCACAAGCAAACCCTTACGCTCTTACCAAAATCTGGCGCCTTCTACTTCAGGCTCATCACCGAGAACCTAGCTACTGGACTACCAGAACTTCTTATCTCTCTTTAGCTATCACTCTATCATGCTCGCTCTATTTACTATCTATTACTATTTTGTGTGTCAGACAGTACAGGACAGGAGGTTAGCAACTCTTTAAGTTTGATAATAAAATATATTTGGAAGATATATCAGCATGCGAAGTCAGGATCTTAGGCGTCTCGACTTTTTGTTGGGAAATTTCGAAAAACTTTTGTTATAAACCGTTAGGGTGTTAACCTTTAGAATACAAGAAATATTTATACATATCTACGACTGAGGCTGACGCTTCTCCACTTCTGTCTCACACAATTTGGTCTTTACCAAAATATTGATGACATAATTGCTATAATTGCGTGAAAAATAACTTCATCAATCTACGTCAAGTCGCAACTACAGCGAAACCTGTGACGACAGGCAGGCCATCACGTAGCCTAAATGATCGATGATGGATCACACTCGATTACAAATGCGCATAATGGCCCAACATGACGTGTGACGCCAGGTCAACGCCGCACTGACAATATTCTTAAAAGTTGTATATACAGACACAACACCCGTTTAGCTCCGTGTAAAACAAACAACGATGGCAGCGCGAAGTACATGCAGACAGATAAACAACAATATTTGCAGGGTGCGTGCCCCAGCAATTACAGGTCTTGCAACCGCACGTCTCTGGGTCACAACGTATTCATACAAAGTACAAAATATATAAAAAATATAACAAAAACAAACAACGCGGTAATGTTAAAATTAAGTATTTATGGGCGCACAAAAATCAACAAACACACAATGCACTTTCCTCCATACGCGTTTGCTGCACACAATGATGATGATGATGAGCAATTCAAGCGCATATCCTGCCCCTCATAATAACCCATAATTAAAAGAGTGGTACCCCTTTATTTCGGCCACTCGCATTGGCATCACGCGCGCTGCGTAAAAGCAACGCGAAAGCAAGGCAACACGACACATCTGGTCACAGAGCGCGCCAGGCTCTGAGTCAGCCTGCGTCTCCTTCAATTGCCGGCTACAAACAAAATGCATACATACTTGTATATATTGTACAAGTGTGTATGGTGCTTACGTCGTTTGGCGCTTACTTGCGGCAAGGTCTTTTCGTGCGTCTTCTGCGCAATCGTGATAGATACGAACGCTATGGCTTTAATGTGCTCTTATCGATTATCCTCTTTTCGATGCTGTTGATACTTCCAAAGCGTTGGATCGCTTTGCTGCGCTCCAGTAGATTATCTGCGCGGATGTTGATCTTTTAACTTGCGTGCCTTATGCCTATACGCGTATTCACCTCAGCCCAGCCTTATCCACATAAAGACAATGCCACAACAGATTGCAATGCCTTGATTATGTTGCGTTATGTTGTGTTGTTGTTGTATCAGTTTAACAGAATACAGAACATTTATGCCGTTGCGGTACTGCCCCGAACGAACTGCACTCGAAATTATTTACGCCATCCTTTGTGTTTTGCTTTGTTCTTTCGTCAGCGCTTACAGTATCGGTATCGGAGGATATAATCGTGAGAACCGATGCGTGTGTTCCCGTTCATTTGGTCAACGCGAAGGGCTAACCAAAGCTCGAATGCTTTTCGTTTGACTTAAGTGTTAATGAGCTAAAGGAAATTTCGGCGCATACGTGCTAAGACCGCCAGCTATGATAAAATTACCACACATGTCAATAATACATAATATTAACAGAGAAAAAAAAAATATGACGCTAACTTTGAAATATTTTTTAAAATCCATCTCTTTTGCTTTAGACTCTAACTATAAGAATTGTTAGACTGCAGAAAGCCATAAAGCGATGCGGGGCTAACTTGACGATATACATTTTGATTATTTTTATTCGAAATTACAATCGCCGGAGATCACTGTCGTATTAAATAAGGCGCGCCGCCGAGTTCATCTCACTTCTTCGAATAGTTATACCCAGTAAATTAAAGCTTCAGTTGATCTAACACTAAATGCAAGTGCTACTCCTGTCTCGTGAGGCAACGCTAGTGCATCCTCCACAAAAAATGGTTTGATCCCACAACATTATTCGAATTGTTTGTGCGCTATTTTATCAATGTTAGTGGAAGTAGGGATCTCTTAAGGCTTCTCGTAGCACAGTATGTTTGACCATGTCGACGACTTTCGATAAAAACTCACAGTTCTCAGACTGCCTCAAGCCATTTAAGTATGTATGACGTTAACCAATGTGGTTTAGTTGTGAACTTTGATGATTAACAAGATATTGATCAAATTGTTACTTCGGCTTTAGTAATGGAAATATGTTTTTACATTGCAAAGATCTTAAGTTTAGAGCAGCGACGGATTGATTTAAGCGGAATTTGAATATTCTCCTTAAAGAATGAGAGAAATGTTAAGCTGTTAGTAATTTACATTCGCAGCGGTCAGAGCAACTCTTTAACAGTTTCGTAACACTTGAAGCTCACATATTTCTAAACCTGAGAAATTTATTCATTTAAAAGACTTCTGTAATTCTGGTTTTCGAAAAGTTTGAACTGACGCCCAGGCATTGAAGCCATATCCTATTTTGTATTATGCAACATTTATTTCATGAAAGCAAACATTATACAAAACCAAAGGTGATTATCCTCACCTATATGTTTATAGCCATCCGTATTTGATTTTGCAACACGCGTGAGAAGATTCACAGCTTATTGCGGTTCAATTGGCGACTGCAGCACCATATGGTCAATTGTTGTGCCGAGGCGGAGCTGCTTGTAATGCATGGAAGAAGGGCGCCTGCGGCAACTTCATACGCCGAAGCAGTTCCGACCGCTGTCCGCTGTGTTTCTCCATCAATGTGTTTCTTTACATATACACGCAGAGATGCACCTACAACCATGTTTATAACTTATTAGCAATATTTTTTATGCGAATTTTTTTTTTCCGATATTTTTGCTAACACCCGCTTCTATTGTGCCGAGCTGTAGGACGCCGTAGATTCGTAGCCAAAATGAATTCATAAAAATGTAATGCGCTGCGCCAAAGTGAAAAAGAGAAATTGCCGGTATTGAGTATACATAATTCACATATGAATATGCACATGTGCTTAAGTACATATGTACACGTATGAGTATGGATAAATACTCCTTCTATAAAGTGGTTGCCAATGGCGTTATTAACAATTGCGGAGTGGTTCGGGTTTGAGCGCGGCACTTTTATCATAGTTTTCCATTTATAGTCAAGCATGATATATGACGCGAGGGTATTGTGACTTAGTTAACGGCATAGTTTGTTTTTAATATTTTAGATAATATGGAATATAGTCATACAATTCGACCAAAAAATGCTCGGACTCAAAAACAACACTGATTCGGTGCTGCAATCCTCTTTATCAATATATATGATTACACACAAAAACTGGAAACCATCGTCAAATACGAACCAGAACTCAGCTAGCTATGCTCTGTCTTATCAGCGAATAGAATCCTAGTTTCAATACCCGGTAGTAAATACTCTTAGTGTGAAAAAATAAAGGCATATATAGTAGCAGATCCGCAGATGTACTCAGTGATGGTAGTACATAGTGTATTTGAATCGAAAGACGTAAAAGGGTCTTAAATATATGCACAACGACATCATCAGTGTAATTGGATTATTGATTTCCCACGATTCATCTACTATGCTTTGCTACCTTACAGCCAAACTCTCGGACCTTTTCTGTCAACAGTTGAACCGTCGGAAGGAAACAATCGCCCAGATATGGCCAAGAGAAAAATTGTGTTTTTTTTTAATTGATGTGAAATTTCTTGACAGAAATTTACTATCGATAACATTACCAGCCCGAATAAATATTTCTCTTCGCTTTACGCATTATTAATAAGTGCTTCTCTTAGCACTTGAAAGTAGTTTTCAAAAGTCATATGCCATTGTGCCCTCTAAAACAAAAAAAAAAATACAGAAAATCTTTTTTGAGTGTAACTGGTTTACTGATTTCTCACTCAGTCGTTTATAAGACCTTTCCGACAATGGCAATTTTGATATAAACACTAGCCAGTAGACTTTGATAATATCGTTTATCGTCTAGCGAGTATACGGTACCCCTTATTACAGCCTGTTATCTGCTTTGGGACAAATTAAAAAGAAGGAGTTCGCTGAAACTTACCTTAAGACCCTACTGTTTTCTAAGGCGCCAACAATTTATCACAAACTAACCGCTTGTTCAAAGTTCGACAAGAAATTGGCAACTCTGCTTGGCGTGCACAGTTGGCATGCAAAACTATAACCTGTTGTAGGAAAAATTAAAATCTTTTCCGCATGCATCGGAAAATTCATAAGATTTCCAATTTATATTTTTTGTGCGAATATTGCTGCTCGCCGCTGCCACATGTAAGGCGTTGCAATGTTGCTTATTAGCAAAAAGGGGCCGATCATGTGCATGAGCACACGCACATGTAGTCGATGTCTGCTGCCAAGCTTTACTGCCACAGCTCAAGCCGCAAAGTTTGTTTACTTGTTAGATCGGATGTTAGTCGCTGGCTAGTTTTTCTATTCTTTCGTCTGTACGTTCGTATGTCCGTCCGACCACTTGCAGCTCTTTTATTCATTCAATTTGTCAGTTGGTGCAACATAAATTCGCTCGAAGCTTTAGCGTCTTTAGCACAAGTGATGTGCGCCAAAGTCAAAAGGTTATCGCTTGTTGGAACAGTTGTTGCACTACTGCTGTGTTTGGCCTGCAGCCGGATGGCCGTACAGTCGGGCAGGCATTGGCAGGTTGTTGGGTTGTCGGGCGCATAGCGGCACGTCATGTTGCGTTGGTGCAAATGGGCGAGTGTGCAAGTGTGCGGCGCACGTTTGTTCCTTATGTTGCATGCAATAAAATTATTAGTGGTAATATTTGTGAAATATTTGTTTTCTAATCTGTAAACACCAATCATATTAACAATTTGAATATGACAGCAAAATAACAGACAAACAAACAGAAAGCACTAGCGGACATGCAGTGAGGAGTCAAAGGTATATATGTATGTACATATCATCTCATATATGATACATAAGTATGTAACACTATATACATAGCTATATGTATGTTGAGTTGTATTTTATGCTCTCCAGCTGAAGATTGGTTATAAATTATTATCTATTCAATTGACTCTATTTCAAGATTTGTATTTGGAAACTGCCGAAGGCGTTGATGTTTGTATTTGTGGCAGTGATGCCGCTGTTTTTATCAATAAGATAGCGTTACTTGTGATTTACAAAAAAATTCTGGTTGTGTAAGTCTTTTTGTCATGTATGTATATGCTTGGCTTTATAATGGGTTTCTTTTAGCCTATGCTATTTTGACAGTGACAACTCTCTATTGTCAATTTTCGCACCAACAGTAAATTAGTATCAAATCTCCAAATTGCGAAGTAAGTTGCTTTCTGGGAGTTATTGCTAACTAACTTTCTAATATTCAAGCACAAACTTTTACTCTAGTCTGTATTGAGTGTGAGGATGGGAGAATACTCACGTGACTCGCGAAAAACAAACTTAGCTCTCGACGATAAACTCTAATTTTAGCGCTATGAATGTGAGATATGCATACGAGATATTTTTGTGTTACATCTGCTTTTGACTTCCTATGAAATACTGATGCTATGCGAACAATCTCTTAACTAATTAACACTGAGATATATATGGTTAGAAAGTGTTCGAAAACTTGATTAACGGTGCGCATTACTGGTTTGCTTGGGTTGCATCATAAGAAAAAATAGTGCCCTGTGCATATTGAGAACCGTTAATTAATTCTCTCGAATATTTTAAAAAACTTGGTATATAAACCACTCTGTGTTGTGAAAGTAATCATACTGCTTACGTATTTGGCATTATATTGATAAGCAACAAATATAGTAAACAGAGCTACCAGCATCAGCTGGTAAAATTTTTACTGGCAATATTTTCTTCGGTCATCCAAATTGGCTTATTGGATTTTAGTTAAAGTTGCCGACCAAGTTGAAGTATGTGAAAAGTTGAATAATGTGTCGTGGGATGCTTAGCGATAATACTGTCAGTAGCTTAAGTTCCGATCTACGATAGCTGGCGATTGTTTACTTGTTTAAAAGATACCTTATTCATTCTTTGAAATGAAAACTTATGTTTGATGAGAAAGAGCGAGCGCGTCGCTCAATGTTACATAGCTAAAATGACGACCAATTTTCCAAAAACTATTTGCAGTCACAACGCCAAGCGCGATAATGCAGTAATTAAACATTTTTCCAGTTTTTCTTTTTCTCAGAGGGTGTGAGTTAGGCATCTGAACGAAAATTATCGTTGATGAGGAAGGATAAAAATCTTAAAAGATTTAGTTTATTAAAGAACTAAATCTTCCTTTTCAACGAACCAATTAACCAAATGCCATTATATTTCCCCGGTAGCATCCCGTTCAGGTACCAAATCGAATTTTGTAGCAGTAAATACAAATACTACTTACAAGTAAAAGCTTTTTCTAATAGCTGAATTTGATTGTAACTTGTGTTAGTATTACCGGAAATCTACAATAATTTATATTTCGTGTTTTAAGGTTTCCATTTAAATTACCAGGTTAAAAACAATAAAATATATTTTGAAGTCCAAACATATTTCCATACCATTTATTGCTTTTGACTCATGCCGTCTCTTCAGCTGACAAATAATTTTACTTATTTGACTTAGTTTACTATCTAAGTATCTCTCACCTTAATATATACGTTCCATGGTCACACAGGCCATATTAACTAGCACGTAATTGCGCTCACGACGGAGGTCATGTCAAATGGCACAGCAAGCTAAATAGGCTTTTAACACTCCGACATAAGCAAATTCACATACATAAATAAATTCATAAAGAGCTTTTTGCACTGATGGCCAAGCGGCTATAGTATACAGAAGTAAGCTGTAGCACGTTGCATAAGTAGTAAATGCCTTGCATCATCATGCTACGCCGGCACTTGGCTTTGCAGTGTAAGAGGTAAGCATTTTGGACCGAAACTTGGTGCAGAAATGAAGTCATTAGTGTAGACGCATAGTAACATTGCCATTTAGGCATCAGAAGTCGTGTCCCTGGCCAAAAGTTCATGTTATTTGTGGAGTGAAGATAAATTATCTGACGTCTTGTTGCAAACGGCGTTGTGGCTATGTTGAAATGGGACCGCGTGCGACTCAATGCACTCCTGCATATATGTATACTGTATATGTATGTATGTATAGTATGTGTGTAAAAGCATAAATCGCTTGAAATTAGAGTTGCTATTATTTTATGAATGAAATATGTTTGTAAGCACGGCTGTAGTATAGATTTATGAAGTGATATAAATAATATAATAAATTATGCACTATAAAATTAAATAAAATTTTTCTTAAATACAAGAGCTAAACAAACAAAGATTTGTTATATTATATATGTACACATATGTATATGCATGTCTATGCGCATGCGCCGCACATTACGTTTTTCAGCTGCGTATCTATGATCTATTCTTACTTGTATGTATATGTCTATAATTACATTGAAATGTTAGCGCGAACTGTGCTCCAACAAATTGGCATATCTTTATGAATTTCACACATTCATCTACATGTTATTAGCGCATTCATTTGTCCGTCTGTCAGTGTGACTGCCATTTAAGGCAGTACAACTTGTAGATTAATTGCACGCTTAGCTGCCACCACATTGTTGGTGTTGGTGTGAAGTCATTCAAAAGTTGGTCAATTGGTCATAGCACTACGGCAGGCGGCGTTCAGTACTTTTCAATTGAAAATTAATATTGAAAGCGCATAAATAGACATAGATATATATGTATGGTTGTTGTTTTTTTTACTATCAGCCTAATGCGTGGAATAATGAAAAAAATAAGAAAAAGTTAAGATTATTTTTATAAAGTGTAATAATCTACTAAAATGTTAATATAACAGTAAGATGAAAAAGCTATTATCGAAGAAAAAGACGAAAATCTTTTTTTTGGTAAAACTCGATTTTATTATTTCACCTTAGTTGACACCATACACCGATTTGAACGGTGCTTTAATTTTTCATATAACATAAGACAAAAGCTATACGAAGCAAAATATGGGCAACTTTCTACTTCTTCAAATTGGTTGCAGTCACAACAGGGCGGCATAGTGCAATTTGTTTTTGTAACAATTGTAACAGCCTAAAACAAAAAAAAGTAACGGTAAATTATTGTTGTAATCTTGTATTCTATCATTCTTGGTTTACTTTTTATGAAGAACATTTGATATAGAAATACATTAGCTCGTGACATCATAAACGATAGAAGGAGCAAGGCTTTGTTTACAATTAGTATGAAAGTTTGACAGTTCGTTTCGTTTTGACTTATCGTGTCGCAAACTTGTGTTCTACCATTCTTACAGAGTATAGATATTTATGTTCGAACTGTAGATTTAAATAACTGTTTTAACCGCGGGAATATATACGAATTTTTTCATTAAAAAACTGAGATAAAAGGAAAAAGTCATAAGTTCTGCTGTCATTTCAACTTTTCTGCATAGTACTTTTAAGTCGACGGCCATAGATGTCCATTTTATGTATTTAGTGAAAGAAGCGTTAGACGAGAGCATAGCTATCAGTGGTCTCGCAGTTAATATCATCTATCCTAGATCCTAAACGGAACTTTTAAATGCTAAAAGTTCATTTCATATCCACCATAAAATTATTATGTTATATTGTTAGTGGGTAAATAAAAATTATGTAGGGTATATACTTTATTTAAGGGACAATACTACATTAGGTAAGAAAAGCAAGCGTTCAATCTCAAAGCCAAAAGCTGAAGAAGAGCTCAATTCACAGATTTTCGAAGATTATTTTCAGCTTTCTAATGAAGGGAACAGGAAATTTAGTTGCTTAGGTGGAATGTTGCTGAGATTCCGCATACCATTTTGCACTATAAACAATAGTGAATGCTAAAAACGTCGCCAGCAATGAAGTGATGGCGAATTATATGGCACTTTGCATATTAAAGCGCCAGTTTGTAATAGATGGTAAGATTGTGATTTGAAGTATACAAAATAGAATCTAATTGGTTTGCAAATTAACAAAAGTACACACACACACAGGCACACACTTGCAACAGACAGAAAGACAATTATTTGATAGTGCCTATGAAATTGCTTCCATCAGTGCGCTTGAGGATTTGCTTCATTTTGTTGTTCGACTGAAAATGTCATGTGTTTGCTTGGACGGATGCGCGCCGTTTGCCACAGACTCCACTTGCCACAACTGGGCAATTTGATTTGCAAATTGCGACATAATGAATTGTGCGCTCCTTCTGTGCTCTCAACGGCTATGTTGTTGTGATGTGGCAAACTTTCGTACTGGCGAGCTGGCAGCACATTGCTGATGGTAGATTGTTGGATCGTTATCCATTTTGTCAAGTAACTCTGTACTCGGTATTACCCATTTTGGTCCCAACCGTGATTTGTTTCTACAAATTATGTCATTATTCTTGCCATTTTTGGCCACACTGGCAATCAGCTGATGACAATCGCTTACAAAATCACAGTTGCCACAATTGCTACAGGCGTATACATTGCAACTGGTTGCATGCAACATGATGTAATTTGACGACCGATTTGTGTCGATTGACTACGTCTCTGGCGATGTACATAGTCGATAAGTGTCTCCTAAACCGGCGCAATTAAAGTGCGTTGCATAGTTGGTGTCGCGTTTTTATACTCTCGCAACCTGTTGCTACAGAGTATAATAGTTTTGTTCACCTAACGGTTGTTTGTATCACCTAAAATTAATCGAGTTAGATATAGGGTTATATATATATAAATGATCAGGATGAAGAGACGAGTTGAAATCCGGGTGACTGTCTGTCCGTCCGTCCGTCTGTCCGTCCGTCCGTGCAAGCTCTAACTTGAGTAAAAATTGAGATATCTTTATAAAACTTGGTAGACATGTTTCATGGTACCGTGAGACGGTTGGTATTGCAGATGGGCGTAATCGGACCACTGCCACGCCCACAAAACGCCATTAATCAAAAACAAATAACTTGCCATATCTAAGCTCCGCAATAAGATACAAGACTGTTATTTGGTACACAGGATCACATTAGGGAGGGGCATCTGCAGTTAAAATTTTTTTTTTAAAAGTGGGCGTGGTCCCGCCTCTAATAGGTTTAATGTGCATATCTCCTAAACCGCTAATGCTATAATAACAAAATTCACTGGAAGCAAATGTTTTTAGCACTTCTATTGACGGTGTGAAAATAGTTGAAATCGGGTGCAACTCCGTCCACTCCCCATATAACGGTACTGTTAAAAACTACTAAAAGCGCGATAAATCAAGCACTAAACACGCCAGAGACATTAAATTTTATCTCTGAGATGGTATAAGATGACTTTATAGGAACCGCGTTCAAAATTAGTCAGTGGGCGTGGCACAGCCCACTTTTAGGTGAAAACCCATATCTTGAGATCTGCTCAACCGATTTCAACCAAATTCGGTGCGTAACGTTGTTTTCATGTTTCTATGTCATAGTGCGAAAATGGGCGAAATCGGATTACAACCACGCCTATTTTCCATATGACACCATTTTAAATACCACTTGATTCTTTCACTTTCCACTATTCAAATCGAGCAACAATGATTATATCGGCGTAAAACTTTGCGTGAATAATGCAATTAAAGTATGCCACCTTGCGGCCAAAAATTGTCTAAATCGAACCAAAACTGTTCAACCCCTAAGTACTAAATATGTGGACCCTAGTGCCTATAGTTGACCTTCTATCGAAAATATCAGCCAATCCACAAAGAAATCTCAAACGAGTATACCATTTGACTTTGCGAGAGTATAAAATGTTCGGTTACATCCGAACTTAGCCCTTCCTTACTTGTTTTGTTTTGTTTTTGTTTTTTCTCCTTTTCAATCAGTTTCGTTTCACGACATTCCACTGTGTGGCAAATTTGTTGGGCATAGCGTAAATTTGCATATGTGTTAGCAATCAATTACACATACACACATATGTATATGTAGTATGGTGGCAAACTGTTCGAAAGGAATATTTTAAAGAAAAACAAGGTGCTGACACTACAGTCTGACCAAAGTTGCTGCCCTGCAGTGGCCCTGTCGCTGGCATATGTCCAACGGCCGCCACTGTCGCCGCTTAATCAATTTTGAATGCCTACATTGGATACACTTCCTCAAGCCAGTTGCAACAGAATGTGGCAACACGTGCAATAAGCATAACAATTTGGTCCCGAACTCTTGCTACCGCTGTGTGACTCCAGCAGCCGTTAGCAGCCCATGCGAATGGCATTGCAAGAGCAGCATGCCTTCCCTGCCCAACGACCCACTTGCCGGCAAGCACATACATATGTACATTGTATGTATGTAATACTGTATGCTGCACGCGCCAGCTTCTGTCACCGTTCTGTTCGGTGGCTGCTCCAAAGCTGACGCCTGTCGAATGCGCATGCGCGTGCGCGTAAATCACTTGGCATGTTATTGCTGGTGCAACTTTTGTTGCGCTGTTTGCCCTTTCAACAAATTGACACAAACGCTCCCCAGCGGCTTGCGGCCGGTTCAGGCCCACTGACAATCTGTGACAAATTGAATTGTGCCTGTTGTGCTCATTGCGATGCCAGCGGCGAATGCTCATCAATGTCACCTTGATAATTTTCACGTTATGTGCTTGACTTTTGTAAATTCCTTGTCACACTAATGCTGGAATTCGTTGATACTGCTCTTTGTTGTTGTATAGTTCTTAAGGGATTTGAAAGTTTAAAGTTGCTTGACTGGCTAATCGCGTTATTCGTTAAATTGCTGCAATGTTTTCGTTTGTTTATTGAATCAAAACTTTTCATTTAGCATATTAGGTACATATACAGTTATATAAATGAATATGTACGCTTGAGCTGCCGTTGTTCATATTGCTAAATTAAAGAACTTTCTTTCAAATGAAGTTTTATTTATTCAGTTCATCAACTTGAAAATTCACCAAACAGCTTCTTTATTTACTATACTTGTATATGTTTGAATAAATATTTCTTACTTTGCATCTTCATTTATAACATTTTTCTCTTCTGCAACGAATTTACTGAATTTATGCTTTACCTACATATATACGTCAGCGTTATTGGGTGACAACTCAAGCCGATTATATTGTAATATTTAAAAAAATCGTTTAATGAAGAAGAAAGAATGAAAAGAATCAGTTAATTAACCAGTATTGGAGAACTTTCTCTCATCATCCCTAAAATATATGCAAGGATCACAATGAAAACTCTTATCATGGTTGCCTTCATATCGTTTTTCAGAAGAATTTTGCATTAATACGCGCCTCTTCATAAATCAAGCACTGGCAATGGTTGTTAGAACTTATCAAATGTTCGAATTCGTGAGCGACAATTAAGACATTATCATGCTTATCTTTTGAGCATTACTAGACAGTGGCAATAGTGAAGACTCTGCTTATTAAATTAAGTTAACCTTTCAGGCTGTCAATTGTCAAACTGTTAGAAAAATTACTTCAATACGAAAAATCGTTCAGTATTCGTCAAGCATAGTGAACTCGAAAGCTTAGTGAATTCCTAAATATGTTTTTAACTTCGTCCGCTCCTTGGTAGTCGCTGGATATGCTCACGATATCACAATTAAAAAGCAACTAATTAAAAATTTTTTTTTAAGGCCATCTCATTTTAAAAAGTTGTTTTTAGGTCGAAGCGTTAAAAACTTTAGTAAAAATTGTATGTTGAACTTTTTACGAAAACAATAAATCTCAAGGAGTGAATTTATCAGCAAATTGATTCTGCCAACGATTCTTTTACGAACTTTATATTATATATGTACATCTTTTATCGTCGTTATTCACCCCACAACTTCGACGCGAAAGGTTAAGGCTCTGTGAAGGCAGCAATAGTAATGTGATGAACTTAATTAAATATGTGATGTTGAAGCTTCATCAAGGACCAAGGTGTTTTTCGAAGGTATGGTGAATTCAATCCAGGTCGTAGATCACTCCAAGATCAATTTCATGAAGGTCATCCAATATCAATTGTTGTTCTGGAAACTATTGATGCTGTGCGCAAACTGATAATGCATGATCATTATGAGACCTGGCGTGAAATTACGATAACAATAGGCATTATTGGGATCAGCATATGTTAAATATTGTATGAATAAATTTGTTCTCGTTGGATTTCAACTGTCCGTATTGTTAGAGAGCACATGCGTAATTAAAAATGAGCGAACTCACGAATGAACTACCAACGAAGCATATTTTCATACTCCAGCAACCTATTGCATAGAGTATAAAAGTTTTATTCCGAGTCAGTCCGTCCGTCTGATTGATACTCGTGTCAAAAGAAATATCTAATATTTTCAGCGATATTATAAATAACATATGTACAAGTATATAATTTGGTTTTGCAGTTATATAGTAATAATGACTTTTATCAGAATATAGTTGATAAGTCTATAATTTTATATAAAAAACCGCAGAGGCACACTCTTGTCGTAAAAACGTGCTCAAACAATAAGCTTACATAACTCAATTACGACTTTGGTAATATATTTTGTGCGCACACTTATACACATACATACATTTCTCTGTAAGCCCACAATAGCAACAGTAGCTACATATCATAAGCGCAATTAGTTTTATAGACGCCTGAAAATTGATCTTTATCTCAACACCTTAAACCAGTAAACAGTAAGCCAATGCTACAGTTAGCCGTGTTTTGCAAAGAAAGTGTATTGAAATATGTGAATGAATGTCAGATTATCATAGCAAAGTGTATTGTTTACCGACAAGGCGCATCGGACTTGTCTAGGGGCCTGCTGATGCTGGCTAACCTTGCTGGAGTCTTCGCATTCAATATTTGAAATTGCAAAATCGTGACTTACCAACGATAATCTTGGCGATGACCGCCAACACAAAGCTTGGTCATGTTGCTACCAAACTGCAATGTTGCTTAGTGTTTGGTGTTGTTGTTCGACCGGCAGTTAATCGGCCGTTTTGTTGGTCGATTGGTCAGTTGGTCAGTTGCGGGCCAATTCATGATTGCGAACTTGAATTGCTAATAAAATGAAAAAAGCAATGCTTTTTGAATATTAAACTGGATATTTGTTGGCTTTGTAACACGCCTGTGAATGCATGAATTGCTTTAATTTACTGTAAGATTTTGTGAATTTTGGTTTTATCTGAGAATCCAGACCGAAAAGGCAATTTGGAAGATACTTTTCGCGGAGCATGCTAATCATGGTCCTTCGAAACAATGTCGTGGATGACAAGATACCTTCAAAAGATATGTGATTACTTACCCATTAGGTGTATTGAGGTGCTCGAAATTCTACGTTTCTAACTGGATTATCAGTTGAAGTTGATAACCTTAAGATTACTAATACAAAATTGTGTAGAAAATGCTGTGGAAAACACCTTCTCAGCCATATGTAAACTGTTTAATGTGACGAAACATATGTAAATAAATCACATTGTTTTCCTGATGAAAATTTTTGAAATCGCATTTCTTTACACATAAACTCGGTTTTCACAATCTGCCTTCTATGTTAATAAATATCTGTGAAAAAGATAACTTATCTAACCATTGTAATCAAAAGAACCAGCTCCGCTTAAGTGCCGAGTACCGTTGCCTGCCCCATTTGATGAGGTGCAAAAATTTCCATTAACTTCACAGATAACAACACTTATTGCAACAGCAGCGTTGCACCATATTAAGTCGAGATTAAAATCACATGTATGCATACACACACACACACACACACTTACATAGTGTAATAGCCATACATAAATACTATAACATGTTTTTGTTGCATTAACTACGCTTTAAATTGCCATAATCCGCCGTGCTACTGCCGCTGTGGCAACACTTTTAAAAGCAATCTTTCACAGAAACATTTTCATAAATTGTAACAATTTTTCATAATCATCGCCATCGCGATCACCATCATAAACATACATCATCAACGGCTGCAAACAAGCCTGAAAATATAAACATACCAACAAATATGGCATACAAATTTATGTTTTGGATTGCCGTAAAGCGTTGAAACTAAATTTTAGTTTGTTAGTCGGCCAGGGCTGCCATAGCTTCACAACAGTTCATTTAGAAACCGTGTGAATTTTTGCGAAATTAACTAGACGAACCAGTTCTCAAAATCTTCTTACTTGAAAAGTAATTGTTTTACAAAGTTCATATCTCACTCAAGGCTTTTCGAGAAAATATTTTCCGACGTGCTTTTGAACAGAAAAAGGAACCATAATTCATTATTTGAAAAGCATACGAAATATTTTTTTATTATTTTTTTTGGGTAGTTTTCCTTCTCCTGCGCTATTGGGTTCCCATAAAAAATCGCCTGTTTTAGTAGAGACTACTACTTACTACTCACAGGCAGTTATATCAACTCTATCACTGCTTAATTTGAGTTCTATAAAATACTTAAAATTTAATCAAGCTAAAGTAAACGGTTTCAAAACGATAAAATTATTAATATGAGCTATTTATTGCAAGTTGGAATCTTATCAAAAGTTTTTCAAAACTGTGTTTTGGTGAGCAATGAACACTATGATGGAAAATGGATCAGAACATTTACTAAAGAGTTTACAAGTCCTTTTAAATTAGTAAGCTTGCTAATAAGTGGTCAAAGTCTTACGAAAGGACGGTAACTAAAAGCTGTATCTATCAAATATGGAAAACGGAAGAAGGATGAAAGAATGAGTATGAGAATATCGGCAAAATTATTCGATTCTATCAAATATATGAGATATTTTCTTTTGCTTGTAATATTCTAGGAAAAGTTGGCGTGTAGAAGTATTTATTTTCGAGTTGTCAAACCGTTATGTCAGACTGAAAACGATTATAATTATGTACTACAAGTATTTAGCGCCTACTCATTTGATCGAGCTGCTCTTCTTATTTATTTTGTGAGTGCTAATTTTAGACGCTTACGGACGGACGGTGTATTTTTGAGAGAAGCTTCTTCAAAAACTTGGTGGTTCTAGAGCATCATGTTTAGAAAGAAAGTATTTTTTTTATTAATTCTAAGGCAGGTAAAGAGCAACCTTAACCTCAATACCACAGCGGTTAGCTGGGGTGCACATATATTACATAAAACCGAACACTGCCGTGTCGAAACCTTAAAGTTTTAAACGCTACGTAAATGTATGTGCTTTTAGCGAATTACGCGCGCAATTTTTCTTTCCAAACCCGCGATGTCGATTCATCTTCCGAACTCGCAATCGCACCTGTACTAGGTACTATGGTTCATTTCAAATACAATGGCGACTACAAGTGACGGGAATTGTGTGACTTTGTTGCAACAAAATGTTGAATGATGCAAAAACATGCATCATCGTGCATACAACAACAATAATATGGCTAACGCGCCATTTAGTTTACATTGAGGTGCGATTCCCAAAGTCAGGAACATGCTTTTTGTGCCAACACCAACAGCGCTGGCGAATGACGAGCGGACAGGCGCAAGGCGACAAAAGGTAGCACACCATAAATTAAACGCATTCGCTGGACCCGCTGCGCATGCGCACCAACGTATATTTGTACTACGCTATACTATCTGGTTAAGGTCGTGATACCCATTAAGGATGAGCGGCCGTGTAGTAATAAGTACCGAATGCAGCAACAACAAGTGCGCCGACAAGCGCAATGGCAAAGAATGGTAGATGAAACTCTATGGTGCATGAACAGGTGGCGGTCCTGACAGCTTGCCATAGCTGCCGTGGCAACGCGTTGAAATGCAACTTAAATGGCTATGCGGAATTTGGTGTAATTTTTATGTACTCACTAATTCGTTTGTGGCACGGTTTACAATGCGCTGAGTATTGCAGGCAACTAGCCAGCGTTCATGCGATATTATAGATGCTCGTAAATTAAATTTGCATTGACGTTGCTGCTGCTGCTGCTGCCGCTGCCGCTCTTGAAGCGGTGTTGCTGTTGTCGCTGTTGCCACACCAAATTGGGTAGGATTATGCGCGCATCTGTCGGATTTGTGAACTCATTTTGGTCAATGAGGCTAACAGCAACAGGAGCGTTCAACCAATTCAATTTGTGCATGCAGCACAACACTCATTGCAACTTGCAGTTTTGTGTGCAACGACCGCGACCGCGACCGCAATAATAATAGAGGTCTTATTGCAGATGCGCGTGCGTTTTGTGGCAGCTACTGTAGCACGTACGGCGGATGAGAACAAAAAAAAAACACAACACAAAAAAATCTTATTAACAATTTCTAAAAGGATGAGCGGCATTTTTAACGTACGACAGAAAATCACGCGACATGCCAATGCAACAACCGCAAGCACACACTCTCATACACAATCGGCTACAGTAGCATCGGGTAAAAGTGGTCGCATATAGACGCGTATGTCTGCATGTGTTTGTGAAATTGTTACGCCGTCTGTCAGTTCATAAGACACTGCATTTTTCACGTCTGTTGCACGGCCGCGTGAACGCTTTTATTTGGTATGAAATATTTTATTGTTAAAGAAATATTTAATAAAGCGCGTGAAGCTTTAAGTTCGTGGCGGCTGCGTGGCGCTTGGTCGGCGGTGCTATGGCAGTGACGGTGTCGGTGACAGGTAATCGAATACCAAAACGAATATCAAAACATACCTATATTTGATGTCCATAAATTTAAAGAGATGTAAATAGAAAGAGTTACAAATAGTTTAAATGTATGTTACTAGAGAAACAAGCTTTGGAGTCGAGATAACTCTAACAGAGGTAACCTAACCGTGCTCAGTTCCCACTAAAATCAGCTCAATATGACCGAAAAGTAATTGGATTTATATATAATATATCGTGCCAAAAATTGTTATTTCGGATTTTTTTGAAAAATGTTTGCAGCTACTAAAATGTCAAATAACAACAACTTATAAAACTGGTTCAACTTAGAACATAATTTAATGATGATATCGACCTTCTTCAGTGTTTTTTTTTACAAACTAATTAATATAAATTACAAAAAAAAAAACAAGTAAGGAATGGCTAAGTTCGGATATCAACTATAGGCACTGGGGTCCACATATTTAGTAGTTCGAATTAGACAATTTTTGGTCACAAGGTGGCATACTTTAAACGCATTATTCACGCAAAGTTTTACCCCGATATAATCGTTGTTGCTTGATATGCATAGTGGAAAGTGAAAGAATCAGATGGAATTGAAAATGGTATTATATGGGAAATAGGTGTGGTTGTAGTCCCATTTTCGCCCTATAGCATAAAAATATGAAAAAAACGTTATGTACCGAATTTTGTTGAAATTGGTTAAGCAGATCTCAAGATATGGGTTTTCACCTAAAAGTGGGCTGTGCCACGCCCACTGTCTAATTTTAAACGCGGTTCCTATAAAATCATCTCATACCATCCCAGAGATATAATTTAATGTCTCTGGCGTGTTTAGTACTTGATTTATCGCGCTTTTAGTAGTTTTTAACAGTACCGTTATATGGGGAGTGGGCGGAGTTGCCACCCGATTTCAACTATTTTCACACCGTCAATAGAAGTGCTAAAAACATTTGCTTCCAGTGAATTTTGTTATTATAGCATTAGCGGTTTAGGAGATATGCACATTAAACCTATTAGAGGCGGGACCACGCCCACTTAAAAAAAATTTTAACTGCAGATGCCCCTCCCTATTGTGATCCTGTACACCAAATAAGAGAGTGGAGCATAGTTATGGTAATTAATTTGTTTTCGAATAATGGCGTTTTGTGGGCGTGGCAGTGGTCCGATTACGCCCATCTACAATACCGACCGTCTCACGGTACCAAGAAACATGACTACCAAGTTTCATAAAGATATCTCAATTTTTACTCAAGTTAGAGCTTGCACGGACGGACGGACGGACGGACAGACAGTCACCCGGATTTCAACTCGTCTCTTCATCCTGATCATTTATACATACATACATAACCCTATATCTAACTCGATTAGTTTTAGGTGATACAAACAACCGTTAGGTGAACAAAACTATTATACTCTGTAGCAACAGGTTGCGAGAGTATAATAATGCTCAAATGTTCCAAGCCAATCTTTGAAATGTTGGCCGCGGCTACGTACATCCGTTCAATTTTTGATGACTCGTAAATTTCGACCGGAATGACATGCGTGATGTTTTGCTACAAAGCCTGAATCGAAGCGGAATTGTCCGCATAGACTTTAGACTTTACATATCCCCACAGGAAAAAGTCTAATGGTGTGATATCACACGATCTTGGTGGCCAATCAACCGGCCAAAAACGTGAAAATATCTGCTGCCCGCAGTGTCCTCTCAATAATTCCATTGGTTGATGCGATGTGTAGGAGGTGGCGCCGTCTTGTTGAAACCAAATGTCGCCGAGATCACGAACTTCAATTTCAGGCATCAAATATTGCCGCTATATTTTCTTCACTGCGCGCAGACCATGGTCTATGGTTTTGAACAAATATGGTAGAGGTAAAGGAAATACCATATATTTATTCATAAGTACCATACAAGATACAAGATGATATAGATTGATTCACTACATTTTACATTACAAAGCAGAAAAAATTTAACGAAATAACAGATATATTTATAATATTAAATTTCTTTTGAAAAATAAAGAATATGTATAATTTTCCAGTTGACAATCTCTTTTAAAGGTTCAGCAGCAATCTGCCATAATGGGACAAAAATTACTTTTGAAACTCAAAGGAAGATTTTTATTGAGTAAAACTGGACCTTTAGTAGGCTGTAGGTTTAGGCTTGTGGATAATGTATTTATTTATTAAAATGCAGTAAGGATGTGTCGGGAAACTGGAAATCTGTTGAATGCCTGCCATGCGAAATACACTATAACATAACCTCTATTGTAGAAATACTCGTACATTGGAGTATCTATTATCCTAAACGCTGACAGGAACTCTGAACCAGCTCATCAGTCTCTGTCTAACACAGCTATAAGTTTATTGCCAGGTTTCTTATCTTCTTTCTGCTAAATATTTATGGTAGTTACTTTAAACCCAACAAGATATGTAGATGATAACAAATATTATTTTTTGATGTAAATATTGTCTTTTTTTTTTTTTTTTTTTTTTTTTTTTTTTTTTTAAGTAGGGGGAAGCATCGAAAGCCGAAGTGCGGGACTTTAATCCGCTAAACCTAACCTACTCCCAGCGCATATCCCTCCCACGGAACCACCTGATTAAGTATTACTTCGTGGAGGTGATAAGACATTTAAGTCTCCTCTATTGTACGGACTGACGGACGCCTAATCTGTTCTATATGTCTCAGTTTTGTCATGATTGAGGCTGCCGCTTCGCTGACAGCGTTCCAGTTCTCAGTGGACTGACACATGAGTGTCGTCAAATTTTCCACTGTAAAACTACCTCCAAGTATAGTTTTTAGTTTTTCTCTTATGCTTACAAAGCGAGGGCAGTGAAATAATACATGTTCAGAGTCTTCTAAGCACTCTGTACACGCCGGACAGTTCGGACTAGTGTCCCGATGGAATCTGTGCAGGTAGCTTCTAAAGCACCCATGTCCACTTAGTATTTGGATAAGATGGAAATCCAGGTCCCCATGTCGTCTGTCTATCCACGAGCGGATGTCCGGTATGAGTCTGTGTGTCCACCGTCCTTTGGGTGAGGTTTCCCACCGTTGCTGCCACATTGTCATGCTTTTGTTCCTCTTTTCTTTTGGATTCTTTAGTTGTCTCTGCTGACCACTTGTATAGTCGCGCGAATTCTTCACCCTGGATGTCAATGGGCATCATACTGGCTATTACTTCAGCAGCCTCGCTGGATATTGTTCGGAAAGCACTGATTATTCTTAGCGCCGACAGCCGGTGCACTGTGTTTAATTGTTTGGTATACGCTTTAATGTTAAACGCCTGGATCCATATTGGGACCGCATATAATATAACCGATCTTATTACCTTTGCGAGTAAAATTCGCCGGCTGGAACGCACGCAGCCCTTATTTGCCATCATTCTTGATAGGGCGTTGAGGATTTTATATGCTTTACTCGAGGTGTATTCTAGGTGCTCCTTAAATTTAAGCTTTGAGTCTATTATTACTCCCAGTTACTTTAGTTGTGGCTGTGATTGTATCTCAAACTCCCCTATGGTGAGAGATATCCTTTCCTCCACTTTCCTCGTACTTATTAGGAGAACTTCTGTCTTGTGCTACCACTATCTACCACTATAAGATCATCAGCGTATGCGACTAATTTAACGGCTTCTGGTTGGTTTATTCTTAGCACCCCATCATACATCACGTTCCATAGAATGGGGCCTAAACCCGAGCCTTGCGGTACCCCACTCGAAATAGAGTAGCTCTTGGTGCCTTCATCGGTGTCGAATATTAGTCGTCTGTTTTCAAAATAACTTAAAATAATGTTTATAAGATATTGAGGAGCGTGTATTTCATATAGAGCCTTGATTATGTTTGCCCATTTTGCCGAGTTGAAGGCATTCTTCACATCCAGAGTGATCAGCGCGCAATATTTTTTAGTTCCGTCTCTCCACCTTTTTCCACTTACTGCGCATTTCGCAGTGTCAACGACATTGTTTAATGCGTCAATAGTGGACCTCTTTTTCATAAAGCCGTATTGTCTTTCTGATAATCCGCCGGCTTTCTGGATTGCTATCTCCAAGCGGTTTCTTACTATGCTTTCGTACACTTTACCAATCGTGTCAAGCATGCACAGAGGTCGATATGACGAGGCTTCCTCCGGAGGCTGATTTGGTTTGGGAAGTAGAACCAAACGCTGTACTTTCCATGGGTCGGGGAATATACCTTCCATTAAGCATGCATTGTACATTTTTGCGAATACATGTGGTTTTAAATTCATGGCTTCTTTTAAGGCCCTGTTTGGTATACCATCTATACCAGGCGCTTTGCTGCTTTTAATTTTTCCCGCTATGGCCACTATCTTATCCTCACTAACTAGTAGCGGTGGCTCTATCACTTCTGTTCGTAGTGTAGCATAGGAAATTAGATAGTGTTTTGGGAATAATGTTTCTACAATATTCTTCATAAAAGATGCGCTTTTGGGTTGCTGTGTCTTGTTTTTGAACTTTGACATGCATATTTTGTACGCCGTACCCCAAGGATCTACATTTGCTTCCTCACAGAGCTTTTCAAAATGGTCCCTTTTGCTGCGGGCAATGGCTGACTTTAGAAGCTTCTTTTGTGTTTTAAACATTTCTCTGAGGCTGTTTGCATTTTCTCCACATTGATGACGTTGCAGACGGCGTCTAGCTGCATTACAGAGTTTTCTGAACGTAGCTATTTCTTCATTCCACCAATAGGCTGGCTTTCGTTTGTTGTGGTGTACTATTCTACGCATAGTTGCATCGCATGCTGTGACCAGTTCTTTTCGCACTGCGGATACCAGGTGGGTGGCTTCCTCACCTTGTGCATCTGCTGAGTCCCAAAAAGGTCGGCATCAAACTCTTTTTGTTTCCAGCTACGTTTTTGGCAAGTGCTCTTGCTGCGGGGTTCCGTCTCTCCGGAAAACGAAACATCAGCAATAATAGCCATGTGGTCACTATTTGTAAATATATCCGACACCGTCCACGTTATGTGCCTACTTAGAGCGTCGTTTGCAAACATAAGATCGATTATGGAGCCTTTGTTTCCTTTTTGAAAGGTATTTTGCGTTCCGCTATTGATTATGGTAAGATTCGTCTGACCTAGGAATTCTAGTAACAGACGTCCACGATGGCTTGTGCGTCTGCTACCCCAGGCAGTTGACCACGCATTAAAGTCGCCCGCGATTATGACTGGCGATTTCCCTCTGGTTTCTAGAGCAAGCTCCAGTAGGAAGTTTTCAAAATCTATTATTGAGGAGCTGGGAGGATCATAGCAGCTAAAAAAGTATATGCCACGTATATTTGCCCATGTGAAACAATTATTGTTTTTGGAGCAGGATATAAAAGGCTGGCCTTTACATGACCATATTGCAGCCTTGCCAGATATGTCTGTGATCCAGGTGCTTTCCGAACGCTGGGAGTATTGCTCGCTTAGTAAGGCGACATCAATGTTTTCCTCAAATAATGTCTGTTTAAGCAGATCTTGTGCTGCAGCACAGTGGTTTAAATTAAGCTGTAGTATCCTCATTTTCCTACCGACTTTACCATCTCCAAATACTTGGGGCAAGTCGTACTCAATACTGAGTGTGCACCTTTGCAAAACATGCAGCTTGGGTCGTTGGTGCATGTCTTTGCTACATGTCCGCCGGCGCAACAACGTGTGCACAGGGACGACCTGTCTACGGGGTTGCAGCATTTGCGCGCCATGTGCCCCACGTGGAAACACCTAAAGCAACGGGAAATAGGGGAATATTCCCGGAGGCGGCAGATAGACCACCCGATCTTAACTTTGCCTACCTTAAGCGCATCCTGGCATCCTGAGCGCGCAGGCATATGAGAGCTATTTGGGTACCGCTTCGGGTCTTTCGCATACTTTTAATGTTTGTTTTCCCTAAGTTCTGTATCCCGCACTCCTTTTGCAGCGCCTCACAAATTTCTTCCGGAGTTGTTATTTCGTCCAAATCCTTGCACATAATTGTAACGTTGTGGGTTTTGGGCTGTATGACTGCCATTTCACCGATCACTCCCTCTAAGGCGCTTTGAAATGATTCAGCTCTCTTTTCCGCTTGATTTTTAAGTTCCAAAAGCAGGTCTCCCTTCAATGTTTTTCTTATGTAGGTGACGCTTGTGCCGAGTTCCTCTAGTCCGCTGTCACCTTTTATTTTCCGGAGGATGTCGGCGTACGATGCACCATCCTTTTTGGTGAGTATGATGGCGTCTGGCCTTGATCTTATTTTCTTTTCGATCGGCCTTCTTTTCTTGACAACGTCCACCCATGTTTCGCCTATGCCGGGTTTAACCGTGGTATTGCCTTGAATTATTTTAGCTGCCTCGTTATTAGTAGGTTGCGCTGTTTTATTTATATTTCCTATTTTTGTTGGTGGTAAAAAGCCTAAAGTCTCACGCTGCCTTTTTGGCGGATTCACATTTTTACCCACGGGGGATACTTGGGATGCCTTTCCTACCATAGTCCTTTTGGGTAGGTTTTCTCCTTTTTCAGCCTTGGCATGTAGCATCACTATGTTGCTAACTAAGTCGCGCATTACTTGGTTTATATGCCTTTGGCCAGACATCATACTCTCAAGCTCTTTAATCTTACTACCCAACTGGTTAAAGTTCTGGGTAGTTTCACTATCTTGTGGTTCTCCAGCAGGTTTGGCACATCTTGTTGCCTGGTTAGCATTTTCACACATTATTGTTGATCCAGCAACGGTGGAGAACTCATTTTTCCCAATAGGAGGCGTTCTCATAATTTTCGAGTTCCTTCTAAATGGATTCTCTGGAGTGCACCCACTACTGTTTTCAGAGGCCATACCTCAATGAGAAAACAGTTGGAAACACCTGACAGTAAGTGTGTTCAGTCACTGCCCCTAAAACCTTGCTAATATTTTTGGTAGTTGGCAATGCCAAAACCAAAAGGGAATATAAAAAGGAGAAACGAAAAAGGGGAACGCGTTTTTTTTGGATTGCTGTGCCAGGGGAAGAATAATTTGCTTTTCAACAAAAATTTGCAACGGAAAATATGCAAGTAAGTGCAAATTATTTTTAATTTAAAAATACAAATTGTACTTATCTTTCTATAGATCTAGTGTCCGTTCAGACCGTTTCGGTTTCCGAAAGTCACAGGGAAGAAATCACTTCAATTGGTGTGGAAGAACTAGGAAATTAAAGAAAACCCCAGGATCGCACCAGAAAAACAACCACTTCACTTGAATTCACAATAAAGACATCGAATTCACAATAAAGACAATATAAAAAAAAATGTAAATATTGTCTCATATTCCCTATATGCTATATCAAGTTATCGTTTGATATTTGGGTGCAAGTCTCAACTAACTAAAAGCGTGAACACACACCACCAGTCTTTGGCGGAACTTAGTAAAAGATTTTGTGGCATTTTTTTCCTATTGACATAAATTTCCATTTATTTCATATAAATCGAACAATTCAAAACAACTGTCAGCAGATCGTTTTACGAAAATTTCTTATCTACGAGATTTACCAATATACTAATGCTCATGTCTTCTTCAACGCCTTCGTTAGAAATAAAAGCAACGAAATCTGAAATGTATCTCTCATAATTTCGCACCTTTGAACTTTTTCTCCAAATATATATAAGTATTTTCCTGGGAGAAATATATGCTTATAGGGTGGTGTGTGTAAAATCACAATGCAAATAACACGATTTTGAGTGTGGAAGTTATGTACGCAATCAGTAACAAATCTTATTGAACTGTCGATTGCAATGGCAATGGCCGTAATGAGGTTTGATTGCCTGCCATGGTGGGTAACCGAAGTGCCTAGGCGATATTGTATTAACTCAGCCCAAAGCAGACTTTGCTTTGTTCAAGTAATAAAACTGCGCGGCCGCGCCAAATGCGTAATAAAGACATAACAAATAGGAAGTCTATGCGCCAATATGCTTTTATGTGCAACTGTATAGGTGCATATGTACATGTATGCATGTGAGTACGCATTGCCTAAAGGTAAATGGTCGGCAAATCTATTGATACACGTTAAATATAAATTGCAATGGGAATGTGAATAGGAATAACAAGCAATTGAACCGTTGGACCACTGGAGCACTGGACCACTGCACACATGTACGCATGTAAATATACACACTTCTAACCAAGTGCATGAACTATTTCGCGCATGCGCACAAGTGTGCTTGAAATGATGTTGAAGTGTATGCAAATGGCGAACCGGTTTGCAGCCAGCCACCCACTATAGCCGAACGGTGCAATTAACTGTGCAATGGCTAAGGAAATGCCAGCTGAGGTTGTTGCGACCACGAAGAGGATGCTAAGCAACTAACAAACCGTAAAAATCCAAACTGTAGACAATGACCATAAAAGCTACTTTTTCCATAAAGAAAAATTGGTGCAACATGAAAGCAGGCAAGTTGCCACAACGGTAGTGGAGGACACTGCCACAGTCACAGTTGGTTGTAGTCGACATTGGTATGGCTGGCATGCCACTTGTGCCATTTGTGGTGGCAGCGGTGGCACGCGGCTGCAAAGGGTAACTATGGTGCACGATAAAGAAGTTAAGTGCCTCGCTTCTGACACGCGTGCTTGTGGCAAGGCTGCGACGGCAATGACAACGGTTGCTTTGCTTACGCAGATGCCAAATTGTCGTGGTCTTTGGCAATATGTTGTAGCATCTTGCGGTTGTCAACATCATCAGTGCAGCATTAATCATGTGTTATATAGGAAAACCAAGCAATAAATTGCGAGAGCGAAATAGTGAGAGAGTAAATAAGCAAATGCTAAATTTAATTGAGAGTTTAACTAAAAATAGAGCTTTTCACTTCTGTTTGCATTTCTCCAGCCTTGTGGGTGTGCGGCACATGCGCATGCGCACACTGCTGCCATGCGATATGCGACAAAATCGCTGCTCTCTTGGACTTGGGCTCGTCTGCGACGCGCTACATATTTGTGTTCGATACGCGCCAATTTGCATCTGGCACACGTGTGCGCCCCCCAACACTATATCTTAACGGACAGTAGCGTTTGTTTGTGTCACCGGCGTGCAACATGCATTTGCATCAGTTTACGCGCGCCGACCACCAGGAGTCGCCGACATGTGTAGCCCCTACCGACTTGGTAGCAGTGGTGGGCGCGACGCTGTCATTTGTATTACGCGGATTTATCTATGATAAATGGTGTTGGCTCATGTTGCATGGACGCGTACATACTAGAGGCAGGTATGTGCGTATGTGGCACATTACAAAGGTCTGTCGTCGTTGCCGCCAAGTATTTGCAACCGCGCTACTGACCACACCAGCCGACGTGAAAAGGTATTACATGAGAACTTGTTTGTCGTCATTTTACATGAATTTTCATTTAACTGGCTGTATGCGCGGCAGCTTTGGCGGAACTGGTCGTGTTTGACAAATTTTCTATCAATTTTGCTGAGGTGACAGGTCGCCATGTGTTGAGCGTATAAACAAAAAGCAGGTTTTATAGAAATTCCAAACAAATTAGGATTAAGGGTGTACCAAATTATTCAACGGATATAAATTAAAGCTGTTAGAGGGATCAGTTTTTGCCAGACAAATTGGACAAACGGCTTTATATAGTGGATTATATGTGCAAGTATGCATGTGCAAAAGAATTTGCAGAATTTCACGAAGATTTATGGCCAACTAACTAAAAGTGCTGACTTAAATTCAAAAAAAATTGCATTTGCAATACAGCTGACATGAAAAGGTCACAAAAGGGTTTTAAAGTTTATTATATATTCAAACATCCTGAGTTATTCAAAATCTAACCAACGACAAGAATGGTGTATTGATTAAACTTAGAGTCTTTTGTTCCAAGATGTTCTTCTTCTTATTATACTCTGAACAAGGTTTGTAACACACAAAAGGAAATGACAGAGACACTATAAGATATATATATATATAAATAATCAGCGTGACGAGCTGAGTCGATTTAGCCATGTCCGTTTGCTCGTCAGTCTGTATATATGCGAACTAGTAACTCAGTTTTTGAGATATCGAACTGAAATTTGAAAACTTGCACCCGCTCTTTTCTAACAAAGAAGCTGATCATTTGTCCAAATGTCCGAGACCGGACCACTATAGCAAATAGTTGCCATACAAACTGAGCAATCGGAATCAAGTGTTTGTATGGAAAACTTTCACAGTTGTTGAGGTATCTTCAGGGAATTCGGCACAGAATATTGTCTAAGGCGAAGTTGCTAACGAAATTGTTCTGATCGGAATACTATAGCATAAAGCTGCCATACAAACTGAGCGATCATACTTGTATAGTGACATTTTTTATAATGCCTCTTATAGCTTTATTCTTGTTCCATGATCGTTATTAGTTCAAAATAAGTAATTCCGCCTTTTATTAAGCAAACATTTACTTTCGCTAAAAAATTTTAAAATTGAATGAGCTGGTTAATTTAGAGCACCAGAAGGCCAATTAATACAAATGGTTCCAGTTCTATGTTGGTCTTCAGCACACATTTTTTAAACTTCTTCGAGCAGAAATATTGAGCGTATAATAATTTTTTTTTTTAGTGAAAAGCATATTCGCTCTGAAGTAGTTGCACACACTCTATTTTAACTGAGGGAATAACATTGGTGATAGCTCTCGACGTTAACTAAAACCCTACTGTGAGTCTTCTGTTCGCTAAAGCGCTATATTTCACCTTGGCAAGCGTGTCGTTGAGAATAACTAACTTTTTCACAACTCTGCCGAAGATACCAGATACAGTTTACAATTTTCAAGGAAATTCTTCACAATCAAACCTACTTCAGTGAAAATGATTCATGTCTTTAAAATATTTGGGGTTTCAACTGCTGAATTCAAAAAATGTGTAGTGATGTGCTTGCTCTAAACAGAACAGAAAAAGTATTTCTAGTGTTTCTTCAATTTTATAGCCGTCAAAATGTCATCAAATTAGTAAAGAAAAGTGTGTGTCTTTTGACACCTTCGATCATATAATATTTATTGCCGCTCTGCAGTATTTTGAAAGCAATCAAAGGAGAAAAGAAATGCACATCTCTATAATTAAAGATTTCTTGCCTTCAAGTGAGAAGTGCATTTTTACTAAAGCTTTACTACTACTAAATACAAGTTTTGTTTTGTGTCTTCAATTATCAAAATTCCAAATATATTGTACTTAATTATACAAATTTATATATTTGGTTGTATCCATGGTAAATTTTTGATTGAAAGCATAAATAATAGTATCAAAGTAAGCAATGATATGCTAATTAAGAGGCTTTGCATGGAAACTCTCTTTTTGTGTTAACTGAAATTTTTAAATGAAATCACTTATTGCTTGTTAGTAGCATTAAATGGCTTTGTGGTGAAGAAGTCAGGCATTGTTATTGCTAAATTTACTCCCAAATAGTAAGACATGATTCAGTTCAGCAATCTATTAATTTACTCAATTAACAAATTATATGGACTGTTATAAAAAATAATTCTGGTAATTGTGTAAAAGCAGAGAACGTAAATGAATAGACAGAGAATGTAAATGAATAGAGAAGGAGCAAATGTTAAATGAAATCTTTTTGAGTACTAATTTGCAGTTCCAGATGAGGGAACATCGAAAAATATAACTTCGAAAAAGAAAAATACACCACGCAATGTGCGAAATGCTATAAATAGACACAACGAATATTCCTATATGAAAACTCGTTGCGCATACCTATTTAGATTATGTTTTCAATTTCTATGATATGACAAATTTATAATTATGAAAAGCCTTCTGAATTAAAAATCTGTATTAACGGTAAAAACCCAAGAATTCATAATAAAATAAACATTTAATAGGCTAGCTTTCCAACTTATGTATGTGCGTTGAGTGAGTAATTGCTTATTGAACAAAAGATAACAATAAAACAGTGGCTAATCAGATGCTTGCTTCTTCTTGCCCCGCACAAGCAATGACTTTTGTCTACGCTTTTTGCTTTTTGCGGGTTGAACAATCGCAGGCAAGGAGGATTGGGGCGCACTGCCACATAATTATTTCAGATATATATTTTATTTATCGAAAACGATTATAGGTATGATATTATATATATTATATTACGAAAATAATTCATAAATGCATCAGTATTTTTCAATACAAATTAAGCAACATAATAATATACCAAGAGTCCTCAGTTAGAACGCCTCTGTGTATGGTGGCAAGCCAACGAAATAACAGCGAGTTCGCGCAGACATTGTGCTGTTGAAAAAAGCCAAATGACGATTTTGTCGACAAACATACAAATATACATATGAGCTCGCATACATATTGACGCCGAACTTTGCGCATCGTCGCGGAGTTGACAAAATTTGTTTGAATTGACAATTTTACGACAATGTCGGTCGGCTATGTTGTCTCGTTTGTCCTTTTTGCAGTGGTTTGCTATTGAAAGTTGACTTATGCTCTTTTGAAATATTGCGATTACCAATTGGGCTGCATTTTCATAGCGTCATATTTAGATAAAATGGGCTAAATCGACTAACTATGAAACAATGATAATAAGTAAACATATAAAAGTACTATATGGACTGTGCTTAGAATATATAGAAGTTAAAGATTTCTTATGAATGGCAGTTCTATATAAATTTTTTAATTTAATGCCATATATAGTGCATAATATGCAAAAATATAAATATTATTTAAACTCGCTAATAGGTCATGTTGCCAATTCTCCTTTCTGAAGTGAACATCAGACAAATTCTTCAATTTCTGATTTTTAGCAAATGTTGTGAGGAAGCAGCTTGTGGACAACATACAAATGCGAGGGGGATGGTAGGATTTTCAGTGGTGGCTGTTTTTCTCGTTTTACTCAATTCATTTTATAAACTTAACTTACGCATTTGCGTAGGAATTCTATATGAAAACCAAATGTGGTTTACCAGGCGCACAGAAAATATAGCGCGGCGCAGAGTTATGAACGAGCGCACTTTGCTTTGAAGCAGACGCACGTTCCTTATGAATGAATTTGTTGTCGTTGTAATATGAAATACTTAGAAAATAAGCCGCGAGTTCGCTTGAATATTATTGGCCGATGATGGTGCGTCTACGTTTTTTTGTCACTTGCGCGAATGTTTGATTTTTTGCGAAAGACATATTGAGGGACATACATATGTACATATGTGTACATATATGCAAATATATTTGAACATGCGAATGAAGGAAGGCAATTTCAAGAATATTCACATATAGACATATGTACATTGAAGCAAGTAAACAACAATAGCTGTTTGAGTTTACAGATTAGACCAAATTACTCGAATATCGTCTGTGGTGCTGCTTGTATAGCAGACTTGTTTATTGCAACGTGAAATATTTTGCCTAAGTTCAAATCCAATCATATATTATATAGACCTTTTTTATTTTTATAACCCTTTTTTATGAAATGATATTTTAATTCTATTTTAATATTATTTCCCTGATTATTAATATTTTCCTGTCAGAAGTCAATTTCTTTCGTTTTTATTATTTCAATTTTTGTTTATGCGCATATCAAAGAACATCTGTGCATATGTATGTGTATACATTTTGCTTATAGAGTGGTGTAGTTCGTTTCGTACCCTGATAGTTGTGATGAAATTTTATTTTCCAATTTGCGCGTTTTCGATGTTCCTCCATCGTAATTAACATTTTAGTACTGCTAACATTTGCTCCTTCTCTATTCCAGAGAACGTAAATACATAGAGAAGGAGCAAATGTTAGCTGTTCTAAAATGTTAATTACGATGAAGGAACATCGAAAACGAGCAAGTTCGAATTGAGCTTAACTCCTTCACGCCTACGACCTAAGCCACTATATAAATGGAAACGCGGCCGCTTAGCCACTGTTTTATTGTTATCTTTTGTTCAATAAGCAATTACTCACTCAACGCACATACATAAGTTGGAAAGCTAGCCTATTAAATGTTTATTTTATTATGAATTCTTGGGTTTTTACCGTTAATACAGATTTTTAATTCAGAAGGCTTTTCATGATTATAAATTTGTCATATCATAGAAATTGAAAACATAAATCTAAATAGGTATGCGCAACGATTTTTCATATAGGAATATTCGTTGTGTCTATTTATAGCATTTCGCACATTGCGTGGTGTATTTTTATTTTTCGATGTTCCCTCATCTGGAACTACAAATTAGTACTCAAAAAGATTTAATTTAACATTTGCTCCTTCTCTATTCATTTACATTCTCTGGCATTATTTAGGCATAGTTTTAACTAAGATAATTTCATCGGTTCTGGATTTACGTATTGTTATAGCCATCGAAACACACATTTCCTAAAATAATCGACATTCCATTTAACTGATATAAACTCATACCATTTATTTGCCTACAGTACATTAAATTTAATGAAAAGTTCCAGTCCATAGAAAATCCTATAGCTAATGTATACACTAATGATGATAACATCAAACTTTGCCATTTAGTTTGCTCTGGCCTCTATGCTTACTGGCGGTTGGATCTTATAACCGAGTGTAACACGTGGAACATAAACGATATCTTCATATTTAAAAGTTGTGGAAAATTTTAAATTCCGCACAGCATGTATCAATATGATACGTATTGAGATTTCAGCATAACGAAAGCCTGTAAAATAAAATAGTTAATAAATTAAGAAATTATAATATAATGTCCACTCTTACCTATACAATTCCGAGAGCCCTTCGAGAATGGCATGTAGGAATATGGATGACGCTTTGCAATGTTCTCTGGCAAAAAATTGTCCGGATTGAAACGACTTGCTTCCGGTCCCCATAGTTCCTTACGTCTATGCAATTCGTAAATTGGTATAAGGACTTGTGCGTCTTTGGGCAACATTACACCTGGGTAGAGTTCGGTGTCATCTACGGTTTGTCGTCCGATATAGGGTCCTGGCGGAGCTATGCGCAATGCTTCCGATATAAACATATCCAAATATGGAAGTTTCTTCAAGTCGTCATATTCTACAGATGTAATTCCGTCTGGAAACACGGAGCGAATCTCTTGGAATACACGCTCCTGTATTTCGGGATGCATTGCCAACATCAGCAGGCAAGTATAAGTAGCACCAACAGAGGTCTCGTAAGACTGGATAAAAGAGAATTTTTTTTTACTAGAATTTGTAGACTTTGTTTAGAGATTGAGTCTTAAGTCTGCAGTGTACATATATAAAGGGTATTAACAATTCTATTCAGCTCTGAAACCATAAAAATAAATGTTTATTTAAAATGCTGTTTCGTTAAGCGATGCTAATATCCGATTCTCCTCCAATTTATGATAAAGATATATTCCAAAAACTATTGGTAGCATATTTTTTAAATGGTTAATATCGTATAATGTTCTTAAATGGGAATGAAATATATATATTAAAAATATAAAAAAATTAGAACTTTACCGCTGCCAGCATTGTAAAGCCCTCGATGTCAACTTGGTTTTCATTAAATATTCCCTGACGCAGGGCCTTTATCGTTATATCAATCATCGCTTGTTTGTTTTCAACGAAATTGTTCATGGCCTCTGACTCAATTTGTTGTGCAAGGTGTTTTTTAGTGAGCTGCAGCAGTTTTTATGTATGAAATAATATGTAAGAATAACTTTTATGTGAAATATTTTTCGTACTTACAGATCGCATTAAGTCTTGTATATATTTAAGAATTCTATTATATTGTGGAGTTCGGGATAGAAAACCTAGACCCAACCAACTGTACAAGAGGTCCTTTTCCATGTGATCAATAAAGCTATAATACAGTTGTTTATTTTCGTTATTATTCTTTTTTAATTGACTAGTTTTTTTATAGAGGTTTTGTGAATTAAATATAAAAGCCGGTTGAACTTTACTTACACATTAAATGCCTCCACAATTTCCGTGTACGTCTCACTACTTTCTTCCAGCTTCATGTCCATAATAGTTACTAAAATTGTATAAATTGTTGGTAGGTTCAATAACTGTACGAGTAAGTATCAGAAATATTTGGCCTTCCTTTTGTTTAGTAAAGACAGAAAATAGGTTACAAACTCGAGTCAATGTTCTCCAATGTTGTTTTAATGGTTTTCTGAACGTGTTCGCATTGTTATGTTTTAAAAACTCTGGGTAAAAGTTTACTTTTCATATGTGACAGAATAGTCTCGATCTATAGATCTGTATAGATCATAGATACTTATATTCATTGAAATCGGAGTATAATACAAGTTAAATGAAATGTTTTTGTATTGTAAAATTATTATTGAGTTTACTATTATTAACACCAGAAATGTTTATAATCATGTGTTTTATACCAATGTTTTTTTCGACTTTGTCTGAAAAAGAAGTTATAAACTTGAGTAACCAAATTATTTTTTACAATTCACTCATTGTGCACCACAGTTCCTTTCGCATGCGAGGAGATTACAAGTACTGATTTCAGAAAGAGATACAAATTACAAAATAAAAAAGGTTTGAAGACCCGGATAAGCATCCCAACGTGGTTGTATGGTATATCCAACCAAGAGAGAGAGAGAGAGAAAATATGAGCATGTCTTTAAATGTTGTGATTCTTAAAAATACAATAGATTTATTTTAAAATTATTTACTGTATATACTTACAAAGGCTTAGTTGTAAACCACATTCTTTGAGAATCGCAAAAATCTTCTGTTCACCTTGTCCAGCCAATCTTGCTAGTTTATTCTTCACATTATTTGCTTTATCATTGAAGGTGGGAATCAAGGAAAGAAGATTATTATGAGCAAAGAAGGGGTTTATAATCTTGCGATCGGCTTTCCATTTTTTTGCTGTTCGTGCGAAAAATAATAATTTTAAATAAAACTTAGACGCATAGAGGTTATGCGCCATTACCTGGACTTACAAGGAGTCCCGAAAATACACCGTTTTGAAAATGTGTATACAAATCTTTGGATTTATTGAGGAATTCAGGCGAGGAAGTAATATGTTTGATAACCTCAGGATCGACGGTAAGCACGTACGGCGTTGTGGCTACCCAAATACAACAAGTTGATGCCTTTAAGTTGTCGAAGCCTTTACCAATTTTTTGGTATACTTCTGAAATTGTATACAAATTAATGTACTTATTAGTTACGCTACTCTGTTATGATATTAAAAATTTATCACATCACTTACTATTTACATTAAGCATCATATGAACTATTCCAATAAAGGGAATACCGAAAATTGTAGGCAACTTCGTGGTGACATTGCGATAGTATTTCCGCTTTTGATACAAGCGCCAACTGGCAGCGAGCAACAAAATAACTACTGTCATAATCAGCGTGTCTACTCCAATTAAGGCACTCATTTTCGCACTGAAATTCTAAACGTCTGTAGAATATATTAAATAAGAAGAACTGAGACAAAAACGGAAGCTACACTGACTTTTATATGAATTCCAGAAGTACGTTTGTGCTGTCTAAGAATAGCATTTAACCTTAATTACAATGCGGTAATATCGGATAGGTAAAAAATTATCCGCAAAAAAAGTTAATCGGAAGAAATAAGTTGTAAATACAACGCATTTGTTTGTATCTTTATGATTTTTTTTATTATTAAAATATATATTTTCATATATCTTCGCATATTCATATAAACTGACATTTTTAAAAAAATTATCAGAAGAAAACTGAACTACTCTCTGCCATCATTTGTTTCAATTGGTTGTTCTCTCATGTAATTTTTATATCAATTTGCTAATTTAAATCGATTGCACAATAAACAATTATCGGTCAGCTCGGCCAGTTTTTAAGGCAGCTATATTCTATAGTGGTCCGATGGATATTTCAAAAACTGTGGGACAAGTTAACGCACATATGTATGTACTTAGTGCTGCCATAAATTCTGTTGTCAGTTAAGGCCGTTCTAAAAATTAAACCATAATATACATTTTATTAGAATTAATTTTATTGAAAAATGTATATGTATATTAAGTGAGCAATGTATTTGATTCGAAATGTTCTTTTGTTTTCACAGATTCCCTCAAACGATTTAGCCATTTCACGCACAGTTTCTATTGGTATTGACGACGCTGCTCGAACTAAAGATTTTTTGGGAATCTCCAAATTTCTGTGGAGTATTCGGCTGCCTATGTTCTCCAACTCTGACCACCAACTGTAGTCCAATGGATTTAAATCTGGACTTCAAGACGTCTAATTATCTGCAGCTATAAAAGCAGGAATATTTCTTTTAAGCCACTGGGTAGTGGTTTCTGCCTCGTGTGCTGGAGCAAAATCTTGCTAGAATATCCAATTGAAGATAGTATTGCTTAACTGCTTTACCGCGGCTTCTAAGACATCCTGCTGGTATACTTTTGCAACAGTTTTAACCCTTTTCTCAGATAAGTGAAGAGGTGTAAGCTGCTTTCCCCGGAACGTTACGATCGACCACAACACGTGCGGGGTTTGATAGGCGCCCTTAACAAACGAAAAAAAAAGACAAAATGCATCAGTATACATAGCTTGAGAAGGTTCCTAAACTTAAGCATACTCAATTAGCAACAAAATGGTAATCTGATCGCCGATGACTAGTGCATGTGAATGGCAGTAAAAGTGCAACAACCAGAGATGATGGACCTAAAACCCCTACTGATGATGATGGAATAGATATTCCAATTCTCGACCATGACGCAGTACGAGTAACGATTGGCCGCTTGAAAAAGCCCCTGCTGGCCGGGCTAATCAAATACAAAGCGATGAACTGGCAAGGTGCATCCATCAGCTTCTTTGCAGAATTGGCCCACTGCCATGGAACTGATTGGACACTATCAGTGTGACCTTAGATCTGAAAAATCCACAATTGATCAGATATTCACCATACGTCAAAGCACTGTTTCCATTAGATGTTCCTTTGGACTGAGTAGGCAATTTCATAGTAAAGTCCTCTCTCCACGAACTAAAACCAGAGAACGTAAATACATAGAGAAGGAGCAAATGTTAGCTGTTCTAAAATGTTAATTACGATGGAGGAACATCGAAAACGCGCAAGTTCGAAAATAAAATGGCACCACACCTATCAGGGTACGCAACGAACTACACCTCTATAAGCAAAATGTACATACATACATATGCGCAGATGTTCTTTGATATGCGCATAAACAAAAATTGAAATAATAAAAACGCGGCATATTTTCTAAGTATTTCATATTACAACGACAACAAATTCATTCATAAGGAACGTGCGTCTGCTTCAAAGCAAAGTGCGCTCGTTCAATACTCTGCGCCGCGCTATTTTTTCTGTGCGCCTGGTAAGCCACATTTGGTTTTCATATAGAATTCCTACGCATATGCGAAATAAATGAATGAAATTGAGTAAAACGAGAAAAATTCAATTTTACAATTTGACAGCCACCACTGAAAATCCTACCATCCCCCTCGCATTTGTATGTTGTCCACAAGCTGCTTCCTCACAACATTTGCTAAAAATCAGAAATTGAAGAATTTGTCTGATGTTCACTTCAGAAAGGAGAATTGGCAACATGACCTATTAGCGAGTTTAAATAATATTTATATTTTTGCATATTATGCACTATTTATGGCATTAAATTACAAAATTTATATTAAATTGCCATTCATATGAAATCATTAACTACTTCTATATATTCTAAGCACAGTCCATATAGTACTTTTATATGTTTACTTATTATCATTGTTTCATAGTTATTCGATTTAGCCCATTTTATCTAAATATGACGCTATGAAAATGCAGCCCAATTGGTAATCGCAATATTTCAAAAGAGCATAAGTCAACTTTCAATAGCAAACCACTGCAAAAAGGACAAACGAGACAACATAGCCGACCGACATTGTCGTAAAATTGTCGATTCAAACAAATTTTGTCAACTCCGCGACGATGCGCAAAGTTCGGCGTCAATATGTATGCGAGCTCATATGTATATTTGTATGTTTGTCGACAAAATCGTCATTTGGCTTTTTTCAACAGCACAATGTCTGCGCGAACTCGCTGTTATTTCGTTGGCTTGCCACCATACACAGAGGCGTTCTAACTGAGGACTCTTGGTATATTATTATGTTGCTTAATTTGTATTGAAAAATACTGATGCATTTATGAATTATTTTCGTAATATAATATATATAATATCATACCTATAATCGTTTTCGATAAATAAAATATATATCTGAAATAATTATGTGGCAGTGCGCCCCAATCCTCCTTGCCTGCGATTGTTCAACCCGCAAAAAGCAAAAAGCGTAGACAAAAGTCATTGCTTGTGCGGGGCAAGAAGAAGCAAGCATCTGATTAGCCACTGTTTTATTGTTATCTTTTGTTCAATAAGCTCATATCTTTTGTTCAATATTACTCACTCAACGCACATACATAAGTTGGAAAACTAGCCTATTAAATGTTTATTTTATTATGAATTCTGGGGTTTTTACCGTTAATACAGATTTTTAATTCAGAAGGCTTTTCATGATTATAAATTTGTCATATCATAGAAATTGAAAACATAAATCTAAATAGGTATGCGCAACGATTTTTCATATAGGAATATTCGTTGTGTCTATTTATAGCATTTCGCACATTGCGTGGTGTATTTTTATTTTTCGAAGTTATATTTTTCGATGTTCCCTCATCTGGAACTACAAATTAGTACTCAAAAAGATTTCATTTAACATTTGCTCCTTCTCTATTCATTTACATTCTCTGCTATTAGTATCTATGAGTACATCTAAAAAATATATTTTAGAATGATATATTACTTTTATATGGAATAAAAAAGTACTATAGAACAAAGTATAAATCAGTGAATAAATTGTTGTATGCATATTTATTTGAAAATGTAATTTCTACATGTTTTTCTTTTGTTATTATAAAAGTTTATTAAATATGTTTGTTCGTGAACTAATTAATATTCAGGTCGTATTTTTTTTTATTAGGAATCGACTTTGGTCTTTGGCTGATTTTTTCCATATGTATATGCTGTATGTATATACAATATGGGGCTAAATTGACCCTTTGGTTGAGTTTGTATCTCGGACAATAGGATGTAAAATATGATTGTGATTCACTAACGGCAACATTATATAATATAAGGTTTTGCTAACACCTGAAAGTATTTTTTCGTTTTTGGTCCTTGTTAATTCTGAGAATATAAAATGGTTGTTTACTACCGCAGTCAGCCCCTCCTTACTAGTTGCAATTAAATTTAAATTTCAGGCGGCTGTATAAATATTTCATATTCATAGGTAAAAGTTCTGCTTTGTATAAAAGTTGCATATATACTTGTAGATATATATTATGATGAGCGTTTTAGGTGATTTGATTGATTGTTTCAAATGCGATAACTTGAGTAAAAGTTCTGATATCTTCATTTAAGACCAAAATAGGTTGGTATGACTAAGGTCCAAATTAAAGCACAAAACTACATTTACTACTACTATTTACTACAGTGGATTGCAGGGGTGTGGGGCATCTGTAGGTTTAAAGTTTTCAAAAAGTGGGTCTACCAATTCGTGTACTGTACACATCTCACAAACTCCTACAATAATGTATATTAACCAAACCAGTCAAGAAGAAGTATTTGTAGCTCCTCCTCATACGCTGTGAAGCTTGGTGAAATTATATATAACGGTTATATAATATATGAGTCATTCCATCCAAAATTATACTTCAAAAATTTTTTTCGTGAAAAACATTGTTTTTTTTTGTTCCATTACGAACATTAGACACGAAATTTATAAATTAGTAACTGAAGAGACTAATGTACATTTTTCAGTAAAAAAAAAAACTGAATAAAATTAGTTCCAAATTAAAAAAAAAAAACAAGAAAAAACGTTCACTTCGGTTGCACCGAAGCTATAATACCCTTCACAAATACTAAGGTTCCTTACAATAACTTGATTTCGATCTAATTCCGTGAAGATGCCTCGTCAAATAAAAAGGTTTTCCATGCAGGCACTTTATTCCGATTGTTCAGTTTGTATGGCAGCTATATGCTGTAGGGGTCCGATATCGGGTATTCCAACAAATGAGCAGCTTCTTAGTGAGAAAAGGGCAGGTGCAAAATTTCAGATCGATAGCTTAAAAACTGAGGGACTAGTTTGCATATATACAGACGGACAGACGGACGGGCGGACGGACAGACAGTCGGACATGACTAAATCAACTCAGCTTATCATGCTGATCGTTTATGTATATATTTTGAAGGGTCTCCGACGTTTCCTTCTTGGTGTTACAAACTTCGTCGCAAACTTAATATACCCTGTTCAGGGTATAAAAATTTTTGTTTATAATAATGTACCTTTTGTTAAAAAAATAAGTCGAAAAAATTCAAGATATACCTCATTGGGATGTTGGGGAAAAATCCTAAACATTAGGCTGGTTAGATATTTATATTCTCGCAACTTGTTGCTACAGAGTATAATAGTTGTGTTCACCTAACGGTTGTTTGTATCACCTGAATCTAATCGAGTTAGATATAGGGTTATATACTTGTATACAATCTTGTATATAAATGATCAGGATGAAGAGACGAGTTGAAGTCCGGGTGACTGTCTGTCCGTCCGTCTGTGCAAGCTGTAACTGGAGTAAAAATTGAGATATTATGAAACTTGGTACACATGTTTCGTGGTACCGTAAGACGGTTGACGCACCACTGCCACGCTCACAAAATGCCACTAATTAAAAACAAATAAATTGCCATAACTAAGCTAAACAACAAGATACAAGACTATGATTTTATATACAGGATCACGTTAGGTTTAATGGTAATAGGTTTAATGTGCATATCTCCTAAACCGCCAAAGCTATAATAACAAAATTCACTGGATACAACTTTTTTTAGCATCTCTATCGACGGTGTGAAAATGGGTGAAATCGGGTGACAACCCCGCCCACTCCCCATATCACGGTACTGTTAAAAACTACTAAAAGCACGATAAACCAAGCACTAAACAAGCCAGAGACATTAAATTGTATCTCTGGGATGGTATAAGATGACTATATAGGAACTATGTTCAAAATTAGACAGTGGGCGTGGCAACGCCTACTTTTAGGTGAAAACCCATATCTTTGGATCTGCTTAACCGATTTCAACCAAATTCGGTGCATAACGTTCTTTTCATATTTCTATGTTATAGTGCGAAAATGGGCGAAATCGGACTACAACCACGACTTTTTCCCATATAACACCATTTTCAATTCCACCTGATTCTTTCACTTTCCAGTATGCAAATCAAGCAACAATGATTATATCGGTGTAAAACCTTGCGTGAATAATACGTTTAAAGTATGCCACCTTTTGACCAGAAATTGTCTAAATCGAACCAAAACTGTTCAAGCCCCTAGGTACCGAATCTGTGGACCCTTATGCCTATAGTTGCCTTTTTACCGAAAATATCGGTCCACATAGAACAAGGAACAAGGCAAGATCCACAAAGGAAACTAAAACCAGTATACCATTTGACTTTACGAGAGTATAAAATGTTCGGTTACATCTTAAATTAGCCCTTCCTTACTTGTTTTGTAATGAAATTCTTTTCTTCGTATACGCAAATGTTTAAAGTTACTTTTTTCAAACGTTGAAATTGGGAAAATTCATAGCTCTAAAATTATTAATTGTGCGTGTTTAATATTTGGCCTCAAAGAACAAAAAAAAATTGTTTTGCTTGAAAAAAATTTTTTATGTAAATTTTTGATAGAATTACCCATATAATATATATCTACTTAAAGTGCGGTAACACAATAATTGAATGTGTTAGAGTCTTTAAAATGTATATCCGAATTGATACAGAAGGCGTGGCAACACTCAACGAAAATATGCGAAATCGGTCCACGAAAGTCCCCAGCTCCCACATACTCTATATATAGATTTGCGTTATTTTAGTAGATCTTATATGTCTGTCAATTTAATGCCATACGTGCTTACCGTCGATCCTGAGGTTATCAAACATATCACTACTTCATCGGATTTCCTCAACAAAGCCACAGATTTGTATACACACTTTCATAACGGTATATTCATTGGTATCATCGTGAGTCCAGGTGATGGCCCATAACCTTTATAGGTATACATTATATTAAGTTCATTAACGCTATAAGCCCGTTCCTTGCACATAGTAATATTTTTGGCTTGTTTGCAATAACGTAAACAATAAACTCGCAAGATTGGTTGGACAAGGTGAAGTGGCTATTTTTACAATTGTCAGAGAATGTATTTTACAATTTAGTCTTTGTAAGTTTACACATATACAATTTTTTAAAACAAATTTACTATATAATAAGATACCGCAATATGCAAAACACCTGCTTGTATCGCTCATTCTCGCTCTCTATCTCTCTCTCTCTCTTTTCTTTTTTTTTTGAAAATTTCAGCCGAGGCTTCAAGCAGTTTTCATTTCATATTTTGTGGCTATTTGTAAAATATACCATACAACTGACCCTTTTGTATATGTAGAATCTTCTTGAACCCTCAAAGAGATGCTTAAATAGTATTTGGTAAATAAAGAAGTGTCAATATATTAGTTCACTCACTTTGTTACTTCTGATAGGTGGAAGAAACATAAAACTGATTGCGCTCGTCAAAAGGTGCAGAAGAAAAAGTTTCCTGAAACGCCAAAGAAGTTTAATATTCTAACCAATAACATGACATACATTTATAAATCACTTGTATCTAATATTTGTTTACAATAAAACATACTACACATTTTATCGTTCAACATTATTTCGTTTATCTCGCAATAAACCTCGATTCCACTTATTATATGTATATGTTTATATAAAAAAAAAATTATCTAGATCTACATCACTAGTACTAACCAATTTTATTAAATTTAAGTAACGGTTTTGGGTATGAAAGTAGAAGAAAGCAGTGAGAAGCACAAAAAAATTCTGCAGGTATTGTATTTAATGCCTAAGTAATGCTCTATCGGCATTTATACTTAAAATATACAAAATCTATAAAGAAAACAAATTAATTAACCAAACTAATATTTAATTATAATGTTTATTACATGCAAATGTTCTAAAGCTTGGTTGATCATATGGCAATGGACCTCTGGTTCGGCCGTACTCCACGTTAGAAGAGAGTTATAAAATACTTACGTGACCCAGTGCGATCTGTAAGTAGGAGCAATATTGCACATATAAGTATTTTATAGGTATATACTTGTACATAGCTGTATGTTTACGAATTCTTGTAGCTGATTAAAGAAAAGCTTTCACGAAAAGTTGAGCCAGAGAAAGTGAACAATTTCGAAGAGAACAGACAAACAGTGATAGATTTAGCGCTAAAGGTTATAAATATTTGCAGATTTTTATATCAAACCCCATTTCGATTTGATTTTAGTATGGAATCAAATAAAAAAAAATTAAAATTATTCATATGTTTAAGCTATGTTTCAACAAACACTAGCATATCTAATAAAAAAAAAATTCTTTTTCTAGTCTTATGAAACCTTTTTTTGCAAAGGCGTAAGGACATTCCGTTTCAATCCGCATAACTTTTTGTCCGAGAACATTGCAAAGCGTCATCTATATTCCCACATGCCATTCTCGAAGGGCTCTCGGAATTGTATAGGTAAGAGTGGACATTATATTATAATTTCTGAATTTATTAACTAATTTATTTTACAGGCTTTCGTTATGCTGAAATCTCGTTACGTATCATATTGTAAATTTTCCACAACTTTTAAATACGCGGATATTGTTCTTGTCCAAACATTACATTGAGTTATAAAATCTCACCGCTATTGAGCATAGTGGTCAGACAAAACTAAATTGAAAAAATTTATATTACTTTTTTAATTACTATTCACTGAATGCAAGTTCAATATACAAGTGTAGATTAAGCAAATAAATGATTTAATGATTATGTTAGGAAATGTGTATTTTGTATGTCTAAAATCCATAAAAGTTTGCAAAGTGGTCTCATGGTTGCACTTCTTGTCGGTAATGTTCCAACGGGAAATCCATCGTGGGACTAGCTCTCTCATGCCCAACATTTCATGCATATTGTAACCTACGTGGTCTTTTTAGATTTTTACGTCACTGCTATATAAACTACCTTTAATTAGCGGTTAGACAATGCGCGATCTGTTTCTCAGCTTAATTTCAGCTAAAGTGTTCATCACACAGGACGTCAATGCTTTTTGCGAACTTGATATCTAATTTTATAATCCATCGAGTCCCTTGAACTGTGAAGCTTCAAAATATTTAAGACGCGTTCTAGATAATGCTGAATTTCCTTTCCAAAATTTCATTGTATATCGTTTTTAATGACATTCGTATTTCCTGTACTTGTTCGATAGCCCGACGGATGGCACTTCTGGCAATCTCATCAGCTATTTCATTTTACGAATTTCCTTTGTGACATGGAACCCAGTATATATGCAGCCACTTTCCAGCCGCAGTTACATCTTTTGCCTCCCTGCTTCTAAGGACATTCTCTTACGTAATGCGATGTGAGATTATTGCCTTAATTGTCGCCTGACTATCGACGTATGTATTTATTATTTTTATGTTGTTTCCTGCGTTATTAGCTATTTTAGCTGCTTTCCTGACTGCAAAGGCTTCAGCCTAGAAGATACTGTAGTATTCCGGAAGCTTGAAGAGTCGCCTGAGATCCAAGCCCCAGCAATAGATTCCGGCTCCATTAGCCATTTTTGATTCATCTGTATACTAGGTGTTGCAAGTTCCGCTGATGACTGGACGTTTACGGTAATGTAAATTTCTTGGACTCTCAAAGTACTTATCAGATCAGCCACATATAGTGTTCTCCTACAGTGATGTTCTTTAAATTTCTGATGAAAGATGACGCGCCGGAGCAATAGTATGTACACTCGATATATTCACTTTATTTAATCGTATTAAAGCCTTTTTCTCAAGCAACTCGGTACTTGCCTTAAGACTAAGCAAGTGCCTTTGTCATAATTCTTTTAATTGCGATGTTACAAAAAAAGCTAGAGCGTATCGAAGATAATGAATCAGAAAATTCAATGCTGAAAGCTAAGTTAACGAATTATTTACCACGGTTTTGTGTTTGTTATGCGTTTGCTTCAACGGTACTTGATCCTCGTTAAACAAAAAATATTGAAACAAAATTTGAAATTTGACTTTAACTTGGTTATGTCTAATAGCAGATGCTTAAAATCGTGCACATATACCCGTATGTAGTAATATGATGTAGTGAAATGTAAGCAATAAAAAAACTAAATTCCCAATCCGCTGTTTTTCATTTGATGTAGCAATGGAATGATTCGCACCTTCACACACTAAATTTTTTGTTTATGCCACTACAGTGTCAGTGCCAGTACCTGTGAGTACAGCTAGAATATGTAATTACGAATGATATATTTGTTTTATATGGAACAAAAAGAGTAATCTGAATCAAAGTGCAAATAAATGTTATATTCTTAAAGTTTATTAAATACATTTGTTCACGAATTAATTACTATTCAGGTAGCTTTTTTTTAAGAAATCGGCATCGGAAATTAAGTGTACTTGCTTTATTATACCTGCATCTCTTTTACCCCATTTTGACAAAAGAGTATATTGCTATGACGAAAATATTCTCTCCGAATTCCAACAATACAACTCACATATTGATTTATAGTTTCGATAAGAAGTCGGCCATAGGCACTGGGGTCCATGGATTTAAAAGGTTATGGTCCAAATTTCCATCATTTTTCAACGTGAGATGGCATAACTTAGTGACAATATGTTTGCAAGTTTGATTGACATTCTGCAAAGTGAAGTAAAATAAAACTCCATTCGCACCGTGTACAATAAGGATGTAAGGATAATGTTGTTGGCAAATTTGTTGTAAATGTATCGAATAGCTCCTGAGATATAGCATTTAAGCTTAAAGAGAGCGCTACCACGTCCACAGTCAAATTTTGACACTGGTCCTTATGTGGCTTTTTCGTACGATATTAAACGTGGAATTTAATGCTTCTAACGTATTAATTTATTGAAATTTTTAATATTTAAAAGTGTTCAACATAGTCGTTATATAGTTAGTCAGCGTTGTTAACAACTCATTTCTTTGCGCTTCTCATTGTTTGAAGATGTGCTACAAGGTAATTTTCCGCTTAGCAAAATTGGTTGGAAAAGTTATAGTGGTTTGTGAGATATCAACATCGAACCTATTAGAGAACGTGGAAATTCCGATTCCAACCATCTTTAATTCTAAGTTTCATATAATGCTAAGTACTATTAGGTACACAAAATCAAGATCTACTCTATTTTTACTCAAAGTTCGCTTGCATAGACGGACAGGATTTCGATTTATGTTGTCATCCTAATCACTAATACATACATAAATCTTTCTTTATCTCGACAATCGTTAAGTGAAGAAAGCTATTATACCCTGTTGCAATATGTTTCGAGTGCATAATAATAAAATAAATCTTAGAAATTAATACAATGTCTAATTTCCCCGGATTCTGTTTTTTATTGTGAATAATTGTTGACATATCCGATTTCACCGATTAGTAATTCAAGTTAAACATTATCTTTAGACAACAACAAAGTATGGTACATATGGCATTCATATAAAAGTTAGTGTTCGCTTTTGTCTCAGTTCGTGCCCTTTAATAAATTCTACTGAATGGTAGTGTGTTTAACATCTTGTTGCGAAAATGAGTTTCTTATTTGGAATAGGAACCTTGATTATAACGGTAATCATACTGTTACTCTCTGCCAGTTGGCGTTTGTATAAAAAGCGGAACTATTATCGTAATGTTACCTCCAAGTTGCCTACTCTTTGCGGTAAACCGTTTATTGGAGTAGCCTATAATATGTTTAATGTGAATAGTAAGTGTTTGGCAAGTTGCTGTTACCAAAAATGACATCGGAGCTAAGAGTGATTTAATTTGTATGCAATTACAGAAATTTTGAATACTATTAGTAACGGCTTCGATATCAAGAAAACATCTACTGGTTGTATTTGGCTAGCCACAACGCCGTACGTGATTACCGTCGATCCTGAGGTTATCAAACATGTCACAACCTCGCCTGAGTTCCTCAACAAAGCCAGCGATCTGTATACACAGTTCCATAATGATATATTAAATGGACTCATCGTTAGTCCAGGTGATGGCGCTTAACCTCTGAGGTATATATTTTCTTTAAGTTGTTTTTATTTTATTATCGCACAAGCAGCAAAGAAATGGAAATCTGATCGCAAGGCAATAAATCCATTCCTTGCACATAATAATATAATTGCTTTGTTTCCTGCCTTCAATGAGAATGCAAATAATGTGAAGAATAAGCTTGAAAGGTTAGCTGGACAAGGTGAACAGGATATTTTTACAATTATCAAAGACTGCGGCTTACAATTGAGCCTGTGTAAGTATATACAGACAAGAATTTTAAAATAAATCTATTGCGCTTTAAAGAGAATATACTTGCTCGTTTTATTCGCTCTACCTTTCTCCCTCTCAGTTGCATATACACTAACTACTAACTTCAGAACAAACCAAGTTAACGTTTATTCTCATTTTTAATAAATTTCAGTAACTGTTATGGGTTTGAAGCTGGAAGAAGGCAGTGAGAAGCACATAGAAACTTTGCAAACACTTAATGCGTAAGTAATGCTTTATCGGCCTTTATACTTAGTTATTAGTAAGTTATTACTAAATACATATAATATTTTAAATACACATTCAAATGTTCTAAAGCTTTGTTGATCACATGGCAGTGGACATCCTGCTCGGTTGGTTAGGTCTGAGCTTTCTATCCCGTACCCCACATTATAAAAGAGTTATAAAACTCGTGCGTGTCCTAGTACGATCTGTAAGTAATAAATATAATGCACATAAATGTTTTATGTAGCTAGCTTTATTGTTCTATGTTTACAAATTCTTGTAGCTGGTTAAAGAAAACCTTACAAAATCATTTGAGTCAGAGGGCATATGTAATTTTGAAAAGGACAACAAAACGATGATTGACTTAGCGTTGAAGGCTCTCCGTCAGGGAGTATTCAGTGAAAGAGATGTGGAAGTTGAGTGTTTCACAATGATTGCAGCGGTAACAACCTTTTTTATTTTAAGTATATTTAATTTATATTCAATTTGGAAGCACAAGTTATTATGATTTCTCAACTTGTAATAAGAATGGAACTATTTACACAATAGTAACATAAAAGTGCATACAGATTTTGGTCTACCCATATATAAAAAAAAATTGTTGTGTTCGAAATTCTGTGTTCATATATCGTCTAAGCTTTCATTTTCACCTCTTTATATTTTTAAAAACTCTCACATAATCGCTATTTATAAGTTTGCAAAGGTTTTCATAAGTATGTATACTCACGTAACTTATACTTCGTGACAGTACACGTATGCTAAAAGGTTTATGTAGCTGATACTTCGCGACATATAAAAAGTTACGAAAATGAAAGAATGCCGAACATTTGGGGAACTCGATCGTTTTTATTCAGGATCTCACAATGATCCGAAGCATTTTTGGTGTATGATATGAATGTTCTTCAATTTTATCATATTGTTCATAAGGCACTCTTTTATGTAGGAAACATATTCGTGTTTGGATTTTGAGTGATATGATGAAACGTTGGTATAAATCTAAAATTGGTATCGAAAATTCTAAAATTTACGGATTCCTTTCTATTCAGCTTCATAATCAACGCGCCAAAAAAACTAAAGGCTTAGAAGTTGTCAATCCACCACTGCACCAGTGCCGATGATTTCCCAAATAGTATTCTTATTATTTCTGAAAGAAAATTGGATATTATTAAAAAATCCACTAAAAACAAATACTCTTTTTTCCAGTCTTACGAGACCTCTGTTGGTGCGCATACAGTTGCCTGGTGATGTTGGCCATGCATCCAGAAATACAAGAACGTGTTTTCCAGGAGATACGCTCCGTATTTCCGGACGGAATTACATCCGTAGAATATGACGATTTGAAGAAACTTCCATATCTGGATATGTGTATAGCGGAAGCATTACGTTTAGTTCCGCCAGCAGCCATTATCGGACGACAAACTGTAGATGACACCGAACTCTGCCCAGGTGTAATATTGCCCAAAGGCACGCAAGTTCTTATAGCCATTTATGCATTGCATAGGCGTCAGAAAATTTGGGGTCCGGACGCAAATCGTTTCAATCCGGATAATTTTTTGCCCGAGAACATTGCAAAGCGTCATCCATATTCTTATATGCCTTTCTCGAAAGGCCCACGCAACTGTATAGGTAAGAATACAAATTATTTCGTAGTTTTGAATTTATTTTTATTTATTAACTAACCTGTTTGACAGGCTTTCATTACGCTGATATCTCGTTACGTATCATATTGATCCATGCGGTACGGAGATTGAAATTTTCCACGACCTTTAAATATGAAGATATCGTTCTTGTGCCAAAAGTTACATTGACTTTTAAAATTGAACCGCCAATAAGTGTAGAGGTCAGAGCAAATTAAATTGCACAATATGATACATTCGTAATATATAATATATAAATGTGTAATTTTCAATGGAATATAACTTGTTCCGTGAGCAAATAAATAGTATTTGATTATATTAGGAAATGCGTATTTTGTGTATCAAAATTCTGCTCAGTTGGTAAAGTGCTGTGTAAGGAACAGTTTTTAGCCCAATTCGACTGGTTTCGCCGTTGGAATCAAGGAGGTGTTATCCTGTGCGTTGTATTGCAGTTGTAAGAGCAGTTTATCCTTCTCGAATGGGGTCGTGTTTTCCCCAAACCATTTCTATTGACTATATAATATATTTCTAAACAAAATCAGCAATTCAATAGCAGAGCCCTATATCCAATTTGTCTATGTAGATCTCAGCTTGGGATTCGCTGGGATTGATAGTAACCGTCTACCAAAATGTAAATTTCTATACGATGCTCATTTTTTGCGATCTTAAAGTTTTTTATTGTTAAGTGTTCTGTAACGGTGTTATGCCTTAATCATTTGAAGAAAGTAAAGGGACCCTGAATATATATTTTTTTGATTTGATCCATTAACTGTAATTCAGGTAGACTTTTCCAAAATATTTAAAATGTCTTTCAAAGCTGACTACTACTAAGGATGGAAATACATTTCAACCAAGACATCCTTCACAAATGTATTAAAAAGATATATAACAATCTCTACAAACTCCACCAATAGTCTGGTCTTCAGGCAGCGCTCGTATGTCAAAGATAAGATTGATACCGCTGTACTTGATTGGGATAATCGAAAAATTCTTAGAGTTTACCCAAATAACCGTCATTGAGCTTTAAAAACGCTAATACAGCTGCACAGACGACGGTTGATGTCTTCGATATTTACCAGAACTTGCTGATCAGGCTGAGGCATATGCTACACAATTGGCAGGCTGATTTCGAGGAGGAAGGTATAAAATCTACACTCCAGGTCATTTGTGGCATTCGGCAAGTAACAAATCGTACATTTAATAATAATCGTAACAGAAGAGTTAACGATAAAAATCTTTACAAGCTCAAAAAACCATCGCATAGGAATTTACATTTTGGTAGACGGTTACTATCTATCACAGCGAATGACAAGATGAGATCTACAAGTACATAGACAAATTGGCTATAGGGCTGCACGTAAAGCAATTGGAAACATTTTTTTTCAAAATGAATATTTGAAGCTTGTCAACTCCATGCAGCAAAAATTGGGCCCACTAGCACCGCGAAATTATGGATACTTATTTTTTCTACATGAAATATTTGTGTTTATATTTTCCTTTTAATAAAACAACGAAATTTCTTTTTGTTTTAATAATACTTTAATTAGATACTTATATAATAAAACAAAAAATTATTTTTTTTTTCAAAAAATATAAATATTAAAATTTTAATCCCCTTGCTGTTTTATATTTTACTTTTATAACTTACTTTATCTACCTACTGTAAAGCGCAATTATAAGTTGATAGAGAAAAAAACACTTTCATCACTAATTTGTGGCATAATAACAAAAATAATAATAATATAACTGATGCACTAAGAAATATAAATGAAACAAGTAAGGAATGACTAAATTCGGGTGTAACCAAATATTTCATACTCTTTCAACTTGCCAGGATCATAGCTGGGGAAATACCCTATGCACAACGATGCATTGTTAATAGAAAAAAACGTGCTTTCTATTACATTAAGATACCTCACATAATGACCGATATATGCGGTATAAAGTCATGCGTAACTTCGAAAATCTTTATATTAGCTATATGGGGTGTAAGGTTTCGCCGATTTTCGCGCTGAAATGTAGAAATATTAGAATAATATTACCTACCGAATTTGGTTGACATCGGTTCACACAGACACCGTCCTATAAAGCCCTTTCTTTTTAACAAAACCGTTATATAAGAAGTGGCCGCGAAATAATCCAAATGCACAGGGTGGATAGGGATGCCAAAAAGATTTACCCAGAGCGAATTTGATTATTATACCTTAAATGGCTTAGGAGATGTGTACATTAAACTAATTAAGGGGCGGAGGTATGCACATTTTTTGAAAATTGTATCAACCGTAGATGCCCCTTCCTAATGCAATTCGCAGTACTAAATAACAGCCTCGTGTTTTATTGTGGAGTTTAGTTATGGCAATTCACTGGTTTTCGATTAATGGCGGTGAACAAAACTATTGTAATTTGTAGCAACATGTTGCGAGAGTATAACGAGTGTGAACATATGGTTTACAGCTCTGGGAAATTCTACAACACTACTAGTCAAAGCACTAAGAATAATTCTAATGACACAAACAGTCACCGACGCAAAACCGTGGTCCGAATCAGCCGACCTATCTTACAAGTATAAGAGCGCAATGTAAATGAACAGTCACCACCGCTTCTACCATCCGCTTCAACAGACCGTACGGTAGGATATCCGAGAAAATTGGATTTTTCCGTAGAAACGAGTGAGCGGAAAGTGAGAGAGCAATCTCTTGCAACACAGGGTTGCCAATCTCGATATTTTGTAGTAATTAAAAAATGAACTTAAATATATTTGAAATATTCTTAAAATAACTCAAAATCACAATCGAATACTTTTATATATAAATAGTCAAATTATTATATTTTTAGTAGTTGGATTTTAATTTAGAGCTTTTATGTTATGAAAAATTATAACTTAAAAACTAAATGTGTCAAAAATTGTGTATACGAATAGAACAATGGCAACATTGGTGAAATTAAAACAAAAGAGAACAACTGATTTCTGCGTTGACACTAACTTTTGACAAATTTGGTTTGATACGCGCGGTAGGTACGGAAGGAAGGAATGTCGGTGACTGTTTGTGCTATAAATATGGTATATGTATATAGGGATCTTCAAATACGCTATGTAAGAGAAGTAGCAAGTAGGATAACCCATAAATACTTTAACTATAATCTCAGTGGCTATATACAGCAGTACTTATTAGACGATCATCAAGAAGCTCAACGACTTGAAAGTTATTATGTCCTAAATTTGCCCTTCAGATATTAAGTATATGTACAAAAATTAAGATAAGAAATCATACTATATATTATATTTGTTATAATCAGATGACAAATAAAATAAATGTTGGAGAAAAACACAAAACAAATATATATATGTATGTATATGTGTATATTTTATTTATTTATTTCATCTGGTACAAGTCTATAGAGATGTTTAACATCTGTGCATAGAACCAGGGCATTACAAATACAATATATTTAACAGCTTATTTCCTAATATTATAAATATTCTAGCATGGATAATAGTATATTACACTAAATATTGCGTGACAAAGTTATACAGATAAATTATAGATTATACCAAGTAAGAGCAAAAATTAATCACTTAATATACAGCTAAAATTTACTATATTGATAAGTTATTTATCCAGGATTTTAGATTTTTGTTAAGAGATTTTTTATTACATGTTAGAATCTTCAATTTATTAGGAAGCATGTTAAAGTACTTAATTGCTATATAATATGCATTTTTAATGCTAATTGACTTTTTAATTTTTGGTAATATTAGAGTGTTAGCTCTAGTTTGTACTTGTTTAGTAAGATACTTTGATTTACACTTTTCATAGTATTGTATTATAGCCTTAACAATGAAAGTTTTCTTGATGTCAAGTGGCAAATTAGTTTCATAATTGTTTTCAAAGAACTTTAATAAACGGTTTTGCATATTTGTTATAGGCTGCAGAGCATTTTTGTAGGCTCCACCCCAGGCAATTATTCCGTAATTGATTACACTTTCGAAAAGTCCATAGTATATAGTTTTTAAGATTTTTATGTCAACCCATTTACTCAATTTGAAAAAGAGGAAAGCAAAGTATCTGACTTTTTTGGCCAGCTCGTTCACATGAAAATTCCATTTCATATGTGTATCAAAGTACAGACCCAGATATTTGCTGTGATCTACTCTTGTGAGTTCTCTGTTGTTTATATTTAGTATATAATTGACAGGTATACTATCACAATAACTGCCAAAAGTGATGTATGTTGACTTGTCTATGTTAAGAGATAATTGATTACTTCGTAGCCATTTATTTAGTATCTCCAACCATCTATTCAGTCGTGTTTTAACTTCATTCCAATTTTTACCAGAGCAAAGCACTGCAGTATCATCAGCATAGGCTACGAGAGCCATTTCCGGTAGAGTATTGAAGATGCCATTTATATAAGTACATGATAAACAGCAAAGGACCCAATATTGTGCCTTGTGGCACACCAACTTTTACATAAGTTGTTGTACTAATACAATTATTAATTTTTACACATTGTTCCCTTTCGTAAAGGTAGTTTTTAAGTAATTGGTGAGGTATTCCTCTAATCCCAAGCCTCCAGATCTTATCTAGTAGTATTTCGTGATTTACAGTATCGAACGCTTTTGCTAGGTCTAGAAAGACTAGGACAGATGGTAAATTGTTATCAATATTTTTATAAAAAAAATCTGATGTAAGAGTTGAAGCATCACTGGTACCTCTACTTTTCATAAATCCAAATTGATTCGGAGAAATTAAACTATTTTTCCTACAGAAATCATAAAATCGGATATATATTATTTTCTCGAATATTTTAGCAAGGTTTGAGATTAAAGAAATAGGCCGATAGTTATTTGCTAAGTGTTTGTCCCCGGATTTATGTATAGGTATAATATAATATCAGCTTTTTGAAGTACAGAGGGCCAAATAGCTTTATTTATACATATATTGAAAATATGATCTAAAGGTATACTAATATCTTTGGCTATAATTTTTAAAATTTTACTGCTAATGCCGTCTACACCACCTGATTTATCTTTCATTTCTTTTATGATTTTTTCAATTTCAGTATAACTAGTTGGAGTAAGAAACATACTATTAGGGTTATGCTTAACATTTTTATTTATGTCAATCGATAGTTTATCAATTTTATTAGCTAATTCAACTCCAATATTACTAAAGAAAGTTATAAGCTCATCAGCAATAACCTGGTTATCGGATATGATTTCATCATTACATACTAGATAATCCAGTACAGGCGTTGCTTTAGTTTTTTTTACCTATTTTCGTGTTAACGTATTGCCACATTTTTTTACTATCTTTGGATATTTTTTTAACATATTTACTTTCGTAGTTATTTTTGGCAAGTGTTATAACTCTCTTTAGTATTTTACAGTACGCGTTATATTCAGATTTTAATTTTACATTATTTCTATCCAAGTTCCATAGTCTGTATAAAGTTTATTTTGTTTTACATGATTTTATAATACCTTTAGTTATCCATTTACTCCTCGGTTTGTTATTGTTTTTAGTTTTATTTCCTTTGGATCTTGAAACATCAATAATATTCTTTATATTTTCAATCAGAAGCTTAAAAAAAACTTCTGGATCTTTTATATCGAGCATATGAGACCAATCATGAAAACTACTATTTACTTTTATAAGATTGTGGTTAATGAAATAGGTTTCTTTAAGCAAAGACTTTATAGAATATCAAGAGTAACAAAAATAGGATAATGATCTGTAAAAACATTGGCATAAGTAAAGGATCTGATTTTCTCAATATTTGATTTAACAAAAATGTTATCGATACAAGTACCCCCTAAGTCATTAGGTCTGGTTACACCATTGAAATATGGTATATAGCCACGATCTAATAGATTATTTAAATATTCATTTGTAGCAATATCAGAATTTAATAAATTGATGTTAAAATCCCCAACTAGAAAAGGATTGTTCCCATGCTTGTTTACGTCTAAAAATTTAGTTATTGCATCTATAAAGTTTTCTTTTGGAATGTCTTGACATCTATATATACCCGATATTTTAAGATTTTTATTACCCTTCAATTTTATTATCGTTGAGATAATTTTCACTTTATCAATTACATCTATCTCAACATCATGTTTTAAAGATTTTTTAATATATAATACAACGCCATCAGCTCTATTATTATTGCTACTATTATAGAAAATATTATATTATAATCATTCATTTCAAAAAAAGTATAACAAGAAAGGAGCCAAGTCTCCGTACAGACAATAATATCTGGTTTTATTACAAGATGTTCAATAAATAACTCTAATTTGTTGAAATTTGTGTTTAGACTTTTACCATTTAGGTGAACCATAAAGAAATTGTTATTAGGTAACGTATTATTAAAATTATATAAATCAGTAAAAATTTCTTCAATCTGCATTTCTTCTTTATCAATCATCGGTTGTTTGTAAAGACCAATTTCCAATTTTACCTAGTATCGATGATTTCACCGGATAATCAGTATTGTTTATTATTTTATTTAGACTTATTTACTCGATTCACTTATACACTCACCTTTTTGCACTTTAACGTAAAATGATACGGCGTATGAAAGGGGAACACGGGCGGAAACTTGCGGACGTCTGATCGGGGCGATTCGCTGATGAGAAAGAGACCTTCTGGTCTATTGTTACTCCCTTTTGAGTGTTGGGTAGTGTAGAGTTGTGGTAGGATGTGATGTGTGTGTGTGGGTGGTCTGTGTGGTGTGATGTCTGCGTGGTGTGATGTCTGCAGGGGTGGTGTGTGTTAGTGGGTGGAGTCTTCTTGTGGATCGTGTTAATGTGGTGTGTTGGCGCTCAGTGGCGCGTATGGAGGGGGGAGGCGTAACTCATCTAGCCAAGACTATTAGAGATATATTCACAACATGTATCCATAGCACAATGATTAGTTGGGCGGTTTTTCCGATATTTTTCATTATAGTACACGCAGTTGAGACAGTTTATGTTAGTACTTTTACAGGTGGTAGTTAAATGATCACCCGCACACCTAAGACATTTAACCTCATTCTTACAATTTTTGTGTTTGTGGTTCGATCTTCCGCATTTATAGCATAAATTAAAATTTAAAAAAACATATACTTGGCAGCATTGATAACCAATGTATAATTTAAATCCGCAATTTTTTAGATGTAGGTATGACTCAGAGGTTAGCTCGAGTATTAATGACCGGATTCCAGCTTTGTTCCTGTAGTCCGCGATGATGTTGAAAACGCCATCAATATCTGGGAAATTCCTATTACATATATCCTCGCATAATTTTTCTTTGTTTAATTCATTTTCAACATTAGTAACCTTTATTTTAGGAAAATTAAGATGCTCCAAGTCAACACAATAATCACCACCCAGTTTTTCACTTAAGACCGATTTAACTCTTTGTATATCATTTATGTTTTTACATTTAACAGAAACAAGCCCATCATTATTTTTACGAACGTTGTTGATTGGTATTGTTAGATCACTTGTTAATTTCATTTTTACTTTTTTCAGAGTTTCACCATTATCATTATTTTTAGCTTTAACTAGTATTTTAGGTACTCTTTCATTAATATTAGTATGTCCTTTAGCAATGTCAGCATATGAAATTCTTACATCACTTAATAAATTCCCACCAGGTTGTTCAGTAATTTATTTCGTTCCTGTAGCTCTGAATTTAACTGTCTTAGTAGTTCATTTTCCATTTTTAGAGCTGATACTTCATCAAGATCAAGGTCAGATACGTCATGTGCCTTCTTCATTCTGGATTTCGGCGCCATTATAGAGTAACGTCTATTCGCCGAGTTTCACACAGTTCAAAATCCGATTCGCACGCTTTGTTTACTCTTCTTAACACCTCTTTATTGCGGTCTTTGCTTTGTGTACTATTTTCTACACATACGATTATACTCGTTCAAAACCGAAATTCACATACGTAGCACAGTTTCGAACCGAATGCAAAGTACGACGAAATTTGACAATTCGACAACGAAGAATAATGTTATAAAGAGAGACGAAAAAAAAAAAAAAAAAACGTAGTCTTTTTGCGTATTTGAAAATTTCGTTTAATTGAGTTTACGTGCAAACTATTGCAAATGTCCAATCAATTCAATTGTACGATGTCACTGTCAAGTTTATTCGTTTATTCAGCACCTTATTATGATTTCACATCTCCGAATGAGATATTATGCTAATAACTTATAGTAAGGAAGACAGTAAAACTATGAATACAATTGTTGAAGAAAATATAAAATATTAAGAATTAAAAAATTTAAGAATAATAAATTTGGTAAAGATATCTCGTCAAATAAAAAAGTTTTCCATACAAGCACTTGCTTCCGATCGTTGTGACAAACTTCATATACCCTTTTCAGTTATCTCACAAGCAGATTCGCAAAATTTTTTTTATTTTCTCTTTCTTGTCATCACGATTTCTACCCAGTTTATATTGATTCATACGATAGAGAAATATTTAAAAAATATTCATGGCAAATTTCAAGTGAATTGTCTAATAAAAATTTAAGTTATCGTAACAAAGAAGCAGTTTTGAGAATTTAATTTGACTAACTTGTATTAACTTTTAAGTCAGAGGCACACGCCTCCATTATTTCTCCCCTTCATAACGGTGCATTAACTGAACTCTTCAAATTTGTTTGACATTCGACCTGACTAATCGGCTATTTTGCAATGTGGGTCTTAAAATTTTATTATGCCGAATGAAGCTTGGCTTTTTTTAATTTAAGTCAACATAGAATGATTTTTGGGGTTTATAAATTAATATAGAACTTTGACCCAAACCACTAAGTGATCATAGGGATCTAACCCCTCTGAAAATTTTAAAAACCATATTTAAGCATAGCTGTAAAAATGCACACATACAAATCTATATATTTTGTTACAAAGAAAATTTCATAAGCATACAAAAAAGAGCGTAAATAACTGTTTTTATATCTGATTTTACCACATAGTCATTAACATTAAATGATAGAGAACAAAGTACAAATGAAATTCATATAAAAGTTAGTGCAGCTCTCCGCCTTTGACTCAGTCGGTGCCATTTAATATATTCTGCCGAATCGTGGTGTGTTAAGCTGCTCAGTGCGAAAATGAGTGCGTTAATTGGTATAGAAACGCTGATTATAACGGTAATCATTCTGATACTCTCAGCGAGTTGGCGTTTGTATCAAACACGGAAATACTATCGCAATGTAACTTCAAAGTTGCCCACACTTTACGGCATTCCTTTTGTTGGACAAGCTTATCAGTTTCTTGATTTGAATAGTAAGTGTTGTTACTACAAAGAGGCTGCGAAACTAAATAGTGATTTAATTACAATACAATTACAGAATTGTACCATAATATTAGTCTTAACATCGATACCTTTAAAAAATTAACCGGCTGCATATGGATAGCCAATACGCCGTTTGTCGTTACCGTCGATCCTGAGGTTATCAAGCATGTCACCAACTCGCCTGTATTCCTCAACAAAGCCACAGATTTGTATAAGCACTTTCATAATGGTGTAATAAATGGTATCATCGTAAGTCCAGGTAATGGGGCATAACCTCTGCAGGTGTAAATTTTCTTTAAGTTTTATTTTTTATTTATTACACGAGCAGCAAAAAAATGGAAAACCAACCGCAAGGCTATAACACCATTCCTCGCTCATAATAATATCATGGCGTTCTTTTCTTACTTCAATGAAAATGCAATTAATATGAAAAATAGGCTAGCAGAGCTAGCTGGTCAAGGGGAACAGGATATTTTTACAATTATCAAAGAATGTGGTTTACAATTGAGTTTTTGTAAGTATAAACAGATAACTATTTTACAATAAATTTAGTATACCTAAAAACGCTCAAAATTGGATGTACGTGCTCGTACCACTGATCCACTCTCTCTCGGTTGCATATATTGTATAATACCGAATCATTAAAGGGCGTTCAGTTCTAAACCACTTTTATCTATACTTGGTCCCCACAAACTTTTCAGCTGAAGACAACTAAAAAATCGCTAAACAATTTGGCAAAGCATATAGTTTCTAAAGGCTTTTGCTGTTTACCATTAAAACATACTTAACGTTTTACCATGGCAAAATATTTCATTTAGTTCGCCGCAAACTGTGATTTTAACTTTAACATTAAAAAAAATGGTTTACGTAAATTCAAAGTTTCTGAAACAAAAAGTTGAGAATATTCAACAAACGTAATAGGCATAAACTCTTAAACCGATTTAATTTAGTGTTTACCATAGAAAACGAGTGAAACATCTTCGGCTTAAACTCTCCTCCCTCCCTTTACTTGTGTTTATGTGGAACATTACACAAATGTTCACAGATTTTGAATTTTAAACTCGCGTTTGTAAGCTGTTTTCGGTGTTTACCAACCAAAAAAAAAAAAGGCCACATATTTCTGAAACATGCACTTAATGAACTCGTTCAACCCCTTTTTATAAAATTACAGTAACTATTATGGGTATAAAGATGGAGGAAGGTACTGAGACGTACAGGGAAATTGTGCAAGCATTTAATGTGTAAGTAAAGTCTTAACGGCCTTTATACTTAATTTACAAAAAGTTTATAAAAAACTAGTCAGTTAAATAAAAATAATATAAATTCAAATAAACATTTAACTCTACTAAAGCATTATCGATCTCATGGCAAAGAACTCCATATACAGTTCGGTGGGCCTAGGTTTTCTATCCAATACTCCACAATATAGAAGATATCGTGAATACCTACGAGACCTGGTACGATCTGTAAGTAAAAAAAAAAATTACAGATACAAGTTTTATACATTCAATATACATATATATATAAAGGGTGTTTTTTTTAGAGGTATAGAACTTTAAATTGCAATAAAACAACAATTTTATTTATTCGTAAGATAATCTTGTGGCATTACATTTTAAATATGATTTCTGGCATATGACCGCCACGGCTGGCTCGGATGTAGTCCAATCTGGACGTTTTCGATCTTCGATGACTTTTTCCAAAATTTGTGGCCGTATATCGGCAATAACACGGCGAATATTGTCTTCCAAATGGTTAAACGTTTATATTCCGCACAGAACCATTATTTTCGAAATAAAATTGCACTATTTGCAAGCGTTGTTCAGGCGTGAGTCTATTCATGATTAATTGCCAAACCAAACTGTGAATAAATTACTTGACAGCTGTTAAATCGGTCGCCATTTTGAACAGTAATGCCAACTTAAAGTTCTATATTTCAAAAAAAAACACCCGTTATATATATATATATGTATATAAATCTATGTTTATCAATTATTGCAGCTGATTAAAAAAAACCTTTCACGAGAGGCCAAAAACCATTTCGAAGAGGACAAGCAAATGATGATTGATTTAGCGCTAAAGTCTATGCGTCAGGGAATATTCAGTGAAAAAGATGTGGAAATCGAGTGCTTCACAATGATTGCGGCGGTAATGTTATTACTTTTTATTTTAAGTATATTTATTTTATTCCGAAATTTAGAAACACAAAATATTGTGATTTTATTGTTAATAATTGACTTATTTAGAGAAAGCTACTGAAGCGGACAGTTTTTGGTCTTTTCATGCATACAATTTTTTCGAACTTTGGTGCCATACGCTATCTTTGCTATAATTTTCTCATTTTCTCATCTTTTTCCTAACGAAAATATTATCGCAAGCGTGTTTGGCTCTAGATCGCTACGAAAAAACGTTGGTGTAAATCCGAAACCGGCCGCAAGCTGTTGCTATAACTCCCCTCAAAAATTGCCACACGATTTGGCATTCGCTGCTATATTCAGCTAGCTAAAAGATCTGAAAGTTGTATATGAATTCTGACTCTAAATCCTTTGAAGTTATCAGTGCAACACTGTACAAGCCAGTAAAATATACGACTCTAACATAAATTGGAAAATAATCGGTTATTAATAGCACTCAAAAAAATTTTTTTTATGATTTCAGAGCTGAATTAGATTTTTTTCATGTTCTGAATTTATATATGTATATAATTAAGCTTAAATAGCTTACAGGCCACTAAAATTGTTAATAAAATTAAACATTATTTTCGGCAGTCATACGAGACTTCGGTTAGTGCGGCATACACTTGTCTGATGACGCTGGCAATGCACCCCGAAATACAAGAACGTGTTTTCCAAGAGATTCGCTCCGTATTTCCGGACGGAATTACAGCCGTAGAATATGACGATCTGAAGAAACTTCCATATTTGGATATGTGTATAGCGGATGCATTGCGTTTGGCTCCACCAATACCCTACATCGGACGTGAAGCTATACATGATACCGAACTATGTCCCGGCGTAATACTACCGAAGAATATGCAAGTGGTTATACCAATTTATGAATTACATAGACGTAAGGAAATTTGGGGTCCAAACGCAAATCGCTTCAATCCGGATAACTTTTTGCCAGAGAACATAGCAAAACGGCATCCAAGTGCTTATATGCTATTCTCGAAGGGCGCACGCAATTGTATTGGTAAAAGTTGAAATTATTTCGTAATTTTTTTTATCACATTTACTAACTAATTGCTTGACAGGCTTTCGTTATGCTGAAATCTCATTACGTATCATTTTGTTGCATGCGATACGCAATTTAAAATTTTCGACAACTTTCAAATTTGAAGATATCGTTCATCAGCCAAAAGTTACATTGAGTTATCAAATCGAACCGCCAATAAGCATTGAGATCAGAGAAAACTGATTTGTTATTATTCTACCATATTCTCATATACTTTTATTTATGATTCACTAAGCAATGTTACTATAAATGTAATTCTTGTATAATATACAGAGCTATTGATTAGATAGTTTTAAGAAATGTGTCTATTGTTTGTGATAAATAAATTATTTATAAATTTGTCAAACTAAACTGCTCTAATACTGCTTTATTATTTACTCTATCAAAGACACGCAATCAAGCTACCCTTAATTTGATATATTTACTATAATTTTCACAAGCTTTAAAATATGTATATTAGGGTGGAACAAAAAAAAATTTTTTTTTTTTTTTTTGCTTAGCCATATAGAGGCGGCGCACTCAGTTTTAAAGTAAATTTCGAGTAAAAATTCCTAAACCCTCTCTTGGAATCGATTCGTGTTTATTTACAAATTTTGATAGATACATATTTTATATTTGTGAGGTAGCAGAAAAACTGCTATCAGTTCGGGTTTAACCACCAAACTCCACTCTATAAGTAAACTCAATTATATTTGGGATCTCTGCAAGACTTCCATCAAGCGACAAACGCCTCATTACAGTATAAATTTGAAAATCGATGTTTGCATTCTAAATCCATACTTCATATACATTTTGATCTCACAGAACAGCGATAACGATTTCCTACAAGGTCGCTATAAATTAGTTGTAGGCTCTGTGTATAGAATACACATTTTTAGATCTCTCAATTTTTGTTTTATAAATTTTTTTTTTCGTTTCGAGTGCCGATCACAATTGTCAGAGTAGAATCTGCTTAGGTTGTGTTCACAGCAACACCACATTTATTGAATGCCATGGAGAGTAGTCTCAACAGAATCATTGATTCATTCAACATATTATGACCTTATGAGTGCGTATGAGGCAAACGCCTGTAGTGGAGACTTATGATTGAACGCTGTTATTACATTAACGAGTAATAGCGCACATGAAAGAAGGTTTTCTCTAATTATTCTATATAGGAAAAATAGGCTTAAGTGAAAAAAAATTTCAAGTAGAAACAAATAAACGTTTGAGATGTGATTTGAATGTTTATAAAAATTAGAGAGGCGTTTTGAGTATAACTACATTAAAAATCGATATCAGCTGAACCGCAATTTCTACCTATATCTGTATAGCTTTTACAAAACCCTATTTAATATAATTTACTAGTACTTCACTAGCAAGGATGACATGATGCGAGACTCTCTCATTTTCGCTGATTTTTCTGTTATTCTCTTTCCCTGATTATTAAAATCAGGGAATTTCGAACAGCTGATGTCAAAAAAAACGGGATGCTAGAAATAAACCAGCCAAAAATAGCTAACAAAAGCAGTGCGAAACGAAATTTCAAGGAACGACACAAATACATTTGAATAACGTGCAACTAAATTTTATTTGTTAATTTAATTTAAAACGTTCATTATAAAACCATGATCTTTTATTATGACTTGTTTTGTTTCTTTGTTATAATTTTTTTTTATTTATATGCAATTTTTTTTATGTTATATGATTTTTTAAAAATTTTATAATATAAATACACGTATATAGGGATGTATATGCGTTATATAGGCCTACTCGGGGACGGAGCACCTAAAAATAATACTGAAATACAAAATACCCAACAGTTTTTTTTATAATACCCAATCCATTTTCTTTCGACAGTGGCATGATTGGCAAATGTTATAAAAAATGTGGGTTTTGACAGCTCTCTCTCGATTCAAAGAGTCTCGCATCATTTCATCCTTGTCACTAGTATGGACACCCATAAAAACTAAATTTTCTGCTAAAGACCTCAAACGCAACGCCGCTGATAATTCATACTCTACAAAGTCGCCGTATTTCCGAAATTGTCTCTGCCTCTCTCATATAGCGAGATATACAGACACATGCCACCATAAGAATATACAGTTGTATATATATACTCGCATATACATATGTATGTATGTGCATTAATCTTGATTTGCAGAATCAATGTTTGTAACAATAGTTAATTTCTGTGATTAGAGAGAGCAACAAGCATACACACATATGTACATATGTGCATACAAACATGAATAGGGAAAATTAAAAATTTCGGGAGGGTTGATATAATTCCGAGAGTGTTATTTACTTATGAACGCGCGAACAGCAGAAACAACAGTTTATGTATAATACCTATATCAATATATACATATGTATAGATATATAGACAAATGCTTAGGTCGTTGGCAAAATGATCAACTTCAGTAAAAAATGAAAATAAATAAAAATTAAATATATGTACATATAAGTACCTAAATACAAATATTTCATATACTTTATCAGTCGATAAAAATTGCAAAATATTGTTGCTGTGTTTTGGTTTTTTATCTCAATATGCATTTAAATTACACACTTCCTCATATTAACATATTTATGTTCATACGTATAACCGCTAAACTTTGTCCAACCTTAGCGCATAATGAATTGAAATACGGAAATATCGATTTTGAAAATCACACCAACACTACCTTGATCACTACCCAAACGATTTTTGCCCCTAATGGCACAAAAAACTCGCCGCGTGCTACAATTAAGATTTGCTTGCTGCCTTTTCATTAATTGTCGATGTTTTTGTTCACAACAATGTTTACTATCGTTACTGATTTTTTGCCTTACATTGTGATATGTATTACAGGCATATATAACGAACATAAGTACGTATATAGTCTATATGTAAGTATGTATCCAGATGTTGATCAATTGAAATTTTCATTGCGCTATTTGAGTGTTTGAGTGGATGCCGCAGCAGCCATGCTAGTATTTGCGCCCTGCCACCACTCCGCCGCATCGCTCCTGCACCGCTATATGAACATATATATGTATGTATTGGACTTACATAAATATGTAGATTGGCGTGCGTGCTCATCAACAATAAACAATTTTATAAATAAACATCGTTAAATGTTGCACGACGCACCGATTCCACTCAAATCCATTTCAATTTTACTGCTCCACCGAATTCGGCATACGCGTATTTGAGTTGAAAAATTACGAAAAAAATCTCATTTTCTCGAAATCGCAATTGCCAGCTCAATGGGGCGATATGTAGAACGATTCTTGCCGCGTAGCAGGAGTGTTGTTGTGTTGCAACGATCGCAATTTTTGAAAGTTCCGATTTGCTGGTAATAAGATGTTAGCAAACGAAAGCGAATATTACAGTTAATAAATGATAGTTTCAACAACATTTAAGATTTCTACATAAGTATGTGTATGTGTATGCGTAAAGTACGCTAAACTTGAAGAAGTGGTGAAAAATATAAAAAAAGCTGTGCTAAGCATTTAAAAAAAAGTTATTGAGCAACTTAACATACATATGTATATGAGTGTATAAATTAATGGATATACTGTGCATTTTTGAGAAATACAGTATAATGCAAATATTACCCGAAATTCTTAACAAAAGAGGTAAGTAATCATTTATTTAATAATGTGTGATTTAATAAACTTCAGAAAAAAAAATACTTAGTTGTAATTTAATATGAAAACTTTAAATCAGTAACAAATTATAGCAATAATATCATAATTAGAAATTGGATTTCATCTAGGCCACTCATATTACACACTAATCGAGTTAACTTAGTATGTCTTTGAAAGAACATTTTATATTATATATGTATGAAAAAAATTATCTCGCAGAAGGATGAAGTAGTCGAAATCCGAAATGACACTATCATTTACGTTGATAACGATATTCTTGAAACTGGCTTAGAAAGTTTAACTCTCTAATAAATAATCAAGATGCGTAAGGGTGATGATATAAGTATGTACATATGAAGCTGCGGATGAGTAAAAAAGCGAGACACCGTTTATTTTGTATATAAGGTGGTATTACAATATTCACCGACCTAATCTTAACGCAATTTTATATATCGAATGTAGACCATATAGAATATATTCTGTATGTAAGCTGATATATGATATTTGAACGTATGTAGCTAGGTTGTGTCGGCATATTTAGTGTATAAAATTTTAAAAATTAAATAAACAATGAATATATACATACATACATAACCCGAAATCCAAAAATAAAATTTTCAATTTTTCAATACATGTTGGATTAAATATACCCTAATATCAAATATTCTTTAGGTACCTACCATTTGCGATGCTAACCAATAACCCAATCTTTTCGAACCAAATCGTTTTCTTTTTTAATTTGTTTATACAAGTTTTTACTATTTAACCGTCATTATTCTCAAGTAGGTTTGAGCAAAAATCCCATTGCCTAAGTCGAAAGTAAACGTCACTCCTCTTCAACTCACAATTGAAAAGCGAAAGTATTTGGTAGGGCAAACAAACGACAAGCGGGTTAAGTCAAATGCATATGTATGTATATGTGCAGCTGTGTTCATAAAAATAGCAGTGCTCATGAGCTGCAACTTTAAACTTAATTTTATATATCAAAAAGTAAATGAATGTTCACAAATTTAATTTTGTTTTAACTTTGTGATTATTTTAAACAAAAACAAATCAATTTATTATTCAAAATGTTGTTAATTTTTTTAAATTATTAATTTAAACAAAAAAGTGCTGTTTACAGCTGTTCATAAAAATAGCAGTGAGTAATGAAAACAGTGGAATTAGTTGAAAAAAACATTGTTGAACTCCAAAAAACTATTTTAATTTGTTTGCTTGGGTTAGTACTTAGTCCATTATTTTTTAATATGGCCTGGCAACTGCGAGGCATAGAATCCACCAAGTCCTGGCAGCGCTTGACAGGGATCCGCTCCCATGATTTTTGAACAACCTCCCAATGCTGTGATCGAGATGTTGGAATAGCATTTGCAACTTATCGTTTAACATCTCCCCATAAGTTTTCAATTGGATTTAAATCCGGAGTTTTTGACCAGTTTGCTTGTATCAGAGAACGTAAATGAATTCTTCAACATTCTCTGTTAAAACGTCCATTTTAGTGGCATTTCCCAATTGGAATAAGAAAACATAACATTTTCTAATATGTTAACATATACAGATCGATCCATGATCCCATCAATCATGAATATAGGGCCCACTCCACTGTAAGAAAAACATGCCCATACCATATTACTAAATCCGCCGTGTTTAACTGTCTTCAAAGTGTACCTAGGATCGTACTCTATGTTAGGTGGACGTCTGACATATTGTCCTGAGCCCTTTCCACCAAATAACACAATTTTACTTTCGTCACTCCATAAAATATTTCGCCACTTTGTAATGGGCCAATTAAGGTGACTTTTGGCGAACTCCAAACGTGCTTTGACATGTCTGGTGGCTAACAGTGGAACTTTTCGTGGATGGCACGCTTTGAGATTTTGTTCTTTAAAACGTCGCCGAATAGCAACGCCACTAACATTCAAGCTTAAGTGATTTTTTATCTTGCTGGACGATGCAAAAGGCTGCGCCCTGCTATATCGCACAATAGATCGGTCCTCATGAGGTGTGGTTTCACGTTGGATACCACGATTTTCGGGCATTTCTTTAAAGATTAAAGCATTATGAATCATTTTAGCAGAACATCCACATATTTCTTGGATGTCTTTATATGTTTTTCCCAGGTTTCTTAGTTGCACTATAATATTTCTTTTTTCAGGAGTACAATGTTTGCCCCTGCCCTAAATTTATTTTACTGTTTTCTAATGTTAATAATAGTCACTAACACAAAACCACTTACTTTTTATCAATTAAACGTCTTAACAAAATTTTTTTGGCATATCAAGATACGCACTGCTATTTTAATGAACAGCCAAAGACTGGTGCTTCTAGCAAAAAGAGTTGTTCATTTGCTTAAATCTCGCAAATCTAACGGGATTTTTTCGTTTCTTCCTTATACAAATACCATTCTACAACAACAATGCGTAGACGTTGGAATAATCGTAACGGAACTTGAAAAAAAATAACATTACTTCATGCATTTCTCGCACTGCTATTTTTGTGAACACAGCTGTATATTAAGGTGGAGCGAAAAACATTTTTTTTTGTGTTTAGCCTGAGGTTAAAATGTGTAGATTATAAAAAAGAAAATTTTTGGAAAAAAAAAAATATTTTAACATCTAGAAAAATTTTAACTCGAAATTTACTTTAAAAGTAATTGGGCCAAAAATTATCTTTTTTTTATAATCTGCAAATTTTACTCTAAAGCTAAGCAAAAAAAAAAAAAATTTTTTTCTCGCTCCACCCTAACGTATATATTCATATAAATGTAAGTATGTATGTATGCCAATGCACGCTTAAGTATATATATATATATATATAATATATGCAATATATACTATATACAAGCATATGTACAAATGCATCTTCTGTCTGCACGCACAACAACAACCCGATTCAAACTGAAATGACAGCGTCTGTGCAACATATGTATCACATCACGGTTGAATTTGTGCGTCTGGTATACTCCTTTAAATATAACCTTTTTTCACAAATGTCAAAAGCAGCAATGTCAAATGTGTTTGTCTACTAAATGGAAGCTGTTAAAATAAAATTTAAAGAAAACAGCTTTATTAGTGTTCTAAAAATATATACAGTTATGATTTTTTTTATTAATATACATATATCTGTGCTTTGTCTCAGACTTCCTCTCGTACTCTCTGTCCTTCTATTGCAGTAACTCCAATTGCTAAATCGAACTAACCGCTTAAACTCCTCTATGCTTTTAATTTTCAAATTATTTGGCGTTTTTTTTTTTTAAATTTTAAATGACTTTTTATTAGACATTTAATTATTAATACTCATCATAAAACCACTGATTCCCGAATTTAGCAACACATATTGTATCGTTATAACTCAAACAATATTAACCGCAAGTGTTAGAGAGAAAGTAGTTCAATGGCCAAAAATAAATGAGAGATGAGAGTAAGCATACTTAAAGATGGATCGGATTCGTAGCAACCATGATAATACTTTTTTGGCAAATAGATCTACTAAGAAATTTTCCCTACTAAATCATGCAATTTAGTGTGGCGCTTGTCTTGCTAGCATTTAGTAGTGGTTTATATACCTAGAACTTCGAATATACTTGTATATACATATATATCAACAGCCATATACACAAAATAATATTTTCTTCAGATAGGCGTTTATAACCTTCCGTTCTGAGATATTTTTTACGTGTATGTTTTACATAATATTTTGGCTTGACGAAGCGCCCATAGTAATGCCATATCTCCCGAGCATCGTACTCTCAATTTCATGCACGATGATTGACATGCAAAGTTCATAGACCTGCTTTAAAGTCAAACCTTGAGTAAATGAACTATTACTGAGCCGAATTTATGGAAATTGCCTTTCAGTGCACTACTTGCCGTAAAAAACGATCATATTTAGCTTGTAAATAGAGGTATTTATGTATGTTTGTTAAAGCGGTTACATACATACTTATTTACTGAACTGAATTAGTACGCGTACTCGTACCGTAGTAGACGACTCAAAACAATATTTGCCCTTGTATGTCATTTGTTGACAGTGCAGCAAACGGTATTGGGTAGCTAATGGGTTGGGGTGTACTTAAAGAGGCACTAAAAGTCAGCATATGCATATATACACGAACATATCTACCTCTACAATTTTATATTTACATACATATATACATATATACGTTTCTTCCAACTATAGTAAATGTGTTGTTATTTTAGTAAATGTTCTTGTTTTATTAATCTTATTTACTACTGTTGTTGCTGCCCACATATGCATGTATGTTTGTTTATATGTATGCTGGTGCTGATGCTACTGTTTTCGCAGCGTTTCGAGCGACGCAAACTCATGCTAATGCCGCTGAGTGCAGTCAATGGTCCGCGAATGCGAAATATTCTACCTACAAACAAAAATAGAGAGTCGAATTGTCAAAGAACAGACAGCAAGATAGAGTAGCTTACCGGGGCAGATCGGCAGTTCGACACACTGATAACTCAATAGAACATGCCTGCAACATATGGCTTTGTGGCTTTGAAAATAAAAAAAGACACCAGAGGTACAAAAAAAAAAACCAATTAACAGTGATGCGGGAAGTAGGGCTGCAAACTGTTGAACTGAAATAAAACAGAAATTTGTACACAGCACTAAAAACCCTATAAGAAATAGGGAACTATTTTCTATATCGGTTTTCGATTTGTAAATTCTCTGTACGATATCTTGCAGTTTTTCAAGCACTTTACTTTTCTTTGAACAATTGGTAATATTTTGTTTAATAGTAGTATTCAGCGTTTGGTGAAACGAACACAGCTCCGATAGCTATTGAATTTAACAATGCTGTCTTTTGAAGTATCGTAGTAGTACAAGGTAGCGGAAAGTTCGATAGTCCACCAAGAGTAAGCGGTATATCTAATAAATGGTCGATAGACGATGAGTTCGAGTCTTGGTTTCATATTTATGAGTTTACTCTTCGGATCCAGCTTTTTATACTCTGAGCAGGGAATATTAAGTTTGCATTTTATTTGTAGCACTCAAAAGGAAAGATCCTATAAACAGGGCTGCAAGCCGGTTTTGAAGCAACCGATTTTCGAACCACCTCTTTTTACTGACGCTAAATTAAAACACGAATCAAACCGCTTTTATTACATAAGTTTACTTGAATGCAACGCCATGAGATGTTATTTTTCACTGTAATTTTAAATAATCGCGTTTGTGTTCTCAGAAGGTTGGCATACTTTTAAAGTGATTATACACAAGTACACAAAAGCTTTTATTTTGACAACAATTACTATACAAGTGAGTGAATACATTGCAAGTTTAAAATGAAAGGAAAACATACAGCAAATTTGGCGAGACACATACAAAGATGCATGCCAACGTTTCAGAGAATATCGTTGGTAAAATTTTGAAGAAGAAACTCCAGAAGCACTCTAAATTAAAATTTCTTTCATTGAAAGTCTACATTTTGTCATGCATGTATGGCATATGTATATAATTAACGCTCAAAAGTTTTTAAAAATATTTTACATGAATTTTATCTCAATTACGAAGCGGTTTTTATTCGTACATACATACATAAGTATGTTTATATATGAAAACTTTTTCGTTTGGCGAAATATCATCACGAAATTTGGTACAGGTTATTGCCTAAGGCGAATAAAAAACTAACCGATCACAGTCCTTTTAAAGAATCTTTGTATTTGTGGCGGGTATTATAGCTTCGGGGCGCCGATGTTCACGTTTTTTCTTGTTTTAATTGATAGTTATTCTTCCAAATTTACTTTAAATTTTTCTATAAGTAAGTGTTCGATAACGAATTAACAGCAACCAGCGAAATGACGCTAGTTCATGAACTATATATTTACCTGACCAATTGATACTTTCCTACAGGGTATTAATATGTGCAGATACATACATATTTATAGATATGTATACTCTTAAGTACATCAACATGTGCTATATGGATGAAATGGGGGATAGTATATTTCTTTTAATTTTCTGAAATTTCCCTACATAAAAGTATTAAAATTGAGTGTAATTGATGAGTGCGATCTGCAGTTGAGTGAGCGATTACACTCATATGCATATTTATATAGATCTTCATCTGCGTGCAAGAGCAATGTTCTGATATATATACATACATATAGTACACATATGTTTGTACCATACATATGTGATGGCTTACGTCCGGTCTGATTTGCAGGCGCAGGCGTATAACGGTAGTGAGCACTAAATACCACTGATCTGAGCAATTGAGTTGTACTGTAGAGTCGTCTGAGGGCGTTCCGCCACCGCAGGAAGAAAGCTATTGCCTTATTGCCTTAGTAGACACGGCATGGATGTGCAGATCGAGAGCGTGTGCAATGAACGATGCTAACGGACAGTTTGGATAAAACGCTACGACGATTAGGAACAAACGGGTGTACGGCGAAAATTCGGACATAGGCGCAAGTACTGATAAAGCTGAAAAGCTGTGTACTCGTGAAAACAAATTGATGTGACTTAGCCACGAGCGTGTGATGAGAGCATTTTATGTGTTTTTTTGTGGTTTGATCAAATGCTTGCGAGTAGCTAATTGAGGAAAATGTGGAAAATTTAAAAGGCGAATATTCGTGTAGACTAGTGGGAGCAGAACTAGCGCGAACGGTTAAATATTTCGAGGTACGGGTATAAAATGTTACGAGCTGCAAATAAGTTTATTGTTTTTAAGTGAAAAAAGTGTATAGACTCATATACTCATATTTGTATGTAGCTTAGAGAAAATTTTACGAAATGAAATTATTGAAATGTTAATATTTGTATATACAAAAAAAAAAAAATTTATTATATATATATGTTTATACATATATCTACAGTGGTGCATAAAATTAAAATTACTTTGGTTATAAAAAATTTGTGGAATGTGAAATAGTAATAACAAATTTTTTGCGGATACACACATTTTATATAATAAACGCAAAATTATATATGAGAAGTGTATATGCTATATTTATATATGTATATACAGTTAAACTAATTCAACTTAAAAGTGCAAAACATACGTATGTTTATACGCATATACAGACTTAAATCTGTAAATACCAGAAACGCCTCTGTTTGTAAAGAATTTATTCGAATCCAGCGGAAAGCAAAAAGCCAAAGACAGGAAGAGTAGCGCACACACCGCCATTAAAGAAAATCACCGGATATATGTGAGACATTTTAATTAATACTAAAATGATTTAAAGATTTAAAGAGCAAAAAATAGAAAGAAAATAATTAAAACGAGAAAAAACACACATATACACAAACGAAAGTATATATATATATGTATGTATATACAAGTATTGTAGTATATAGATAAATATCAAAAATATTACGTATGTTTTGTACTTTCATTAATTTGTATGTATTTTTGTATATTCATACATATATAATATATATTTAAAGTCTACAAGCTTTTGCCAAAAAAGTGAAAAGTTCGAAAAAGCGAAATCCACTCGGTGAAATTATGAATGAGCTAAATAACAAGAAGCAAGAGAAAGTTTTGCAAGTGCCTGCTTAAACAGCAAAGTGCACTGAAAAGACGAAGAAAGTGAAGTGATAGAAAATGTAATGCCTTAAAAGCGAAATTAAAACACAACGCAATGCCAAAAAGCAAAGCAAATGCTAAGAACAAAGGCTGGCACTGTTTTTGTAAAGTTATACGAGTATCTAACTTTATATATGTATATATATATATATGTATGAATGTATATGTATATAAGAATATATATAATATATAAATGATATATGTATATATGCATACTACAATACATACATATATGCATATATGCATGTACATTCATATGCTTTGTTGGTTTTGGGCGCGAATATTCATTCATGCAAAGTTTTTACGTACATACTTATGTGCATACCACTATCTACATATATATACATATACAATACATACATATATGCAACCAGTGAGGAAAATAAAGCGATCAGGGCTAATTAAATTTTTGGTGAACTTTAGATAACAAATAATAAGTATAGCACAAAAGTTAAGTCATTTAATTTTTTAGTACTAATTACCTATGTCATTAATTAACTGAAACTAAATTTTTAGTTTTAAATTTGAATTACACTAAACAATTTATATATATAACCCCTAACCGAATCGAAATTTATTTCCAATGAATGCTGCATATTTTCCGGGGTATTTTAACCCCATAATGGCAGACTGTGTGAATTACTAGACAATTTTCTACAAAAATATTGCATTAAGATGACAGATTACCGTTCGAAAAAATTTAAAAAACAAAACAAATTTTTTCGTTCCTCGCTCATCGAGCTATTAGAGAAAAATTTTGCAAATGACGCTCGGTAAATTTTTTCATTAACATATCGTTTCCACAATTGATATTTCTCCTAGAAAAATATGCTCTGCTTATGCCCGTTCTTATCTAAAGCACGGCTTAGATATCTTAGAACTTCGCAGTTCAAGGGACTGGATGAAATATGAGAATTAGATGTCTAGTCTCTATTAAACTTCGCAAAAAGCGTTGACATCCTGCATGACGTAAATTTCAGCTCGTACTTGTATTAATAATGAACCTCCATCTGCCATCAGTGAAACCTAACCTAACTTAACCAAAAAAAAGATTACCAAGTTTATAAAAAAATTGAACACAATTAACCAAATGAAAAGGCGTTCGAGGGTTAGAATTAGATTAGCTTCTTTGAATGGTGTATCAATTTCACACATGATTTGTATATAAGTCGATTTTGGAACCCAAATTGCGACTTCAAAATTAAATTGTGAAACCGTGGAATACAGGAATTTATAACGAATAAAACTGTATGCGGCACATTGCAAGTTCATGATTCTAAATAATAATGACTGACTTCGTTTACCTTATAAATGAATGAAAAATTTAATAAATCCACCATAATAAGACACTGTTCGTTGTGCTTCGCATTACCGACATACATACATATGTTGATAATATTTCTACAATTTTAAAAGTAACTTAACTGCTATAACACACTAATATCTTATCGCTGATTTGAAAAAAAAAATTCCTGCAAGGTATTTCTTGTTGACTTCGTATGTATAAGTTGTTTATAAAAGATCGAAAATCTGAATAAATCTCGTCTTTTGTTATGATTTCCCCATGAATATTGAACGAAAATTAGTTTGAATAAAATAAGTAAATATATCTTATATATTCGAACATAAATGCGGTTATAAATATATGTTCGAAGCAATTTTATTTATACTATTTTCATAAATTTCAGTTTAGACATTTTTCAAAGTAAATTACAATACAAATTTATATACATACATATATACGAAAAATTTAAGGAAATTTATTGAAACAAAATTGTAAAATAAATGTATTTATGAACAATTGCATAAAAATTCAAATAGAAAGCTCGATTAAATTTACGTCAAACTAGTATAAAATTGCCATATTTTCATACAAATTTGTTTGCATGACTTTGAAAAATCGTAAGTTTTTACTCCTTACGCAGAAAGCAATTACACGCTGTAAAATTAAAGGGCATTCAATAATAAGCATTATTTACAAATCTATAAATATCTGGTAATGCCTAGTCCACATATAGAAACGTGAAACAATCACGTAGTGCCAATGCCATTGATTTCCGTTAGTTCCATTTAAATAATCAAAACCGTGTAACCATAAAAACAGAAGAATTCGGTTATATGTATATATCTAACGGTACGAAGGTTGAACAGGCAATATTGTAAACACTCAATTACACTAATTTCTCCATAAATATACTAGATATAAGTAGGTGGCAAATAATTTTGAACGTGAGCTCGATGTAGTCATTATATATAATAAATATAGTGCTATAATATCACACACACACATACACACATCATTTTCAGGGAATATTGTTAGTGCTAGTATACTTTTTTCTGAAGAAATGAAAAATCTCACGTAAGTTTATTTATTCACGTTTCTTGTGTATGTTTGCACTTCCTTACTTTATAAATGCGCTTTTCCGCCGGAAGTGTCTAAAGTTTACCGTAGCTCATAACAGAAATTCTAATTTTTTATTAAAACTACGTCATACTAGCTGCTTGATATGCATCGTTTTAAAAGTTTACTTTTATTGTTGGCAAAACTTGATTAATTTATGCAACAATTGGTATTGGCTCTCTGCCTTGGTGTTTAAGAATATGCTCTTGAGGTCAAAAAAGTTACTGAAGATATAGTATCGTAAACGGTGGACTGCGAAGCTTAAATTACTTATATTATATTCTATTGATTTATGACCCGACTCATCATTCTTCAGAAGATCCAATGGCGCCTTATACTATTTATATGAATATTTAAACGCTGCTTTCATAATGGTTGATTTTCTCTATTGCAACTCAAAATATAGCAACGATTCCTTAGCTTGCTTACTATAAGCTTTATATTCAGTTCATTGCATTCAGTCTACTTCACTCCACTTTCACTGGGAAATGTTGAAGTGCTTCATTCATTGTCATATATTGTTGAAGAAATCGGGTTTATTATGGTTGTGTAAATCATATATTACTCTCAGTCAAGAATCCAAACCGACACCCAGTTTGTTTTCTTTATAACTTTCGTTGAGTCTTGACCGAGCTTCTTCTTCTTTTTGTGGTGTACGTCATGATAATATTCGACAAATGCCGCGTACTACTCCAAAAAAGCTACCTTCAAGCGACTGAAACACTTTTATGAGAAGTTTTTTTCATAGTAAAAATTGAAGCGTGGTTCAATATGAAACTGACTGAATAAAAAAATTTGTATGCCTGAATTTTTAGGTTCTACCAAAAATGTCTAAATTTTTGTATGCTATAAACTGCGTACATTCACACATTCAAATATATTTATTTATTCATACTGCATTTCTCTGTCCATTCAATTTTGTTGCCTCATTTATGGTTTTGCTTTGAACAAACTAAGCACAATCTACATGCACATATTGCTCGCTTAGACAGAATTCGCACAAATCTCTTTGGTTGGTATGTTTATACACGCACACATAGCTATATAGCAGTAGTAATTGCGTTAAATTGCAATAAAACCGAACAACTGAGTCTCCCCTTCCTTTATTTTAGCTTGCGTTGACGCTGCCTTCTTTTAAATTGATAAAACGTAATTTTCGATAAATTTTTAGTGCACCAATTTGAAAATTGTTTTGTATTTGATTTAATCAGAAATTTCGTAAGCTTAATTGAATCATTACATTGGCAATAAAGGAAAATTTATATTCTCAATTCAAATAAAGTCAAAAAAAAAGATTTAAGATTCCTATCTATTAGTTACCACCAGTGCAACACTTGTCAGCGATACTAGTTTTGATGGTCATAAACTAGATGTAAGGTCATAGAAAAGGCAGTTTCGAAGTAAATTCAGTAGGTTGGCTATATACTACAGAGCTTCACGGCTATAAAAAGATTTATGATCAGCGGCACTCAGTAAGTTACTGATACTAAGCCCGTTGTCCATCACAGATAATAATGTATATGAAAGGTGTTGGTTAGGACAGTGATATTTCTCTATATATATAGCATTATCAATCAGACCCATAAAGCTACTTATATCTGCGCAGGGCAGAAAGGGTTTTTGAAATAAAAAAAAATTGCTTTCAAATTCGTAATGTCAATCGGAAATGGATTTAACAAGTCAATCAGACATACACTCAATTAATTTCCTGAGATTCAAAACAATATGCTTTAATTGCGCCATTTTATAACATAATGCATTTCCTCTTCCATCTATTATTACAGAAACCTTTGAGAAGAACCAACAAATCTATCATCAAAGAATTTGACAACTACATTACCGCAGATAAGGCAGAAGGCTCCAATGTAAATAAATCCTTCAACAGCGATTGAAGCACGACGCAACCGCAAACCAAAGTGTAATCAAAAATACCAACAACAATTCAACATTTACATTTCGAGATTTCCGCTCAAAAGGTGATTGTCGCAACAGATCACGCTGGGGATCAACGCAGCCACGCAAAGTGATCAAACATCAAGCGTTGAATGATAAACGGTAAAAACACATGTTGCACACGATCTACAGAAGTGCGTGCAAATGCATAGAAAACAACAACCACTGTGACAACTGGTAAAATAACTAGGAACAACAACAACACAGCGATAAGCGCTAAAGCAGCAGCAATAAATTAAAAGTAGAAAAATAGAGAGTCTCAAATTAAAAGAAACTAAAGTGGATTTCCGGTGAATCAAGAAGCCGAAACCAGCACAACAACAACGCACAGTGCTCGCAGCATCCGCATGACAAAACCATATACACCGCACATGTGTCAACGTGCACCCCTTGCGAGGTATTTACAAAAATAAACAGGCGGGTGCAACTAAAAATGGATGCAACACGCGACATAGCTGCGAACGTCGCACCAACTGCAACAACAACTATAGCAACTGGCAGGCAAAGGCACTCGAGACGCTGCTGGAGCAAAAATATGGCTGCCACAGTCATAGACGCTGCCGAAACGACAACGAGTCATAAACCACAGCATAGTCGCATAAGTTACAAAAATAGATATCCACGCCAGAGTGGAGTTGCCACGACAACGTGTAGACGCAATGCCACAATCAGTAGCCACGCAGAAACAGTCGGACTTACAACGACAGCAGCAATGGGCGCAGTTTCGGAAGTACTCAAAATTATCTGCCTCAGCATTTTGCTATTTTGCATATTCAACACACCGCATACGGTGTTGGCCAGAAAGCCCACTTCGCAAGAGCTCAACGATTACGACGATGCGGTATTCGAGGTGCAAAAGCGTAGCGAGCAAGAGTTTGGCACCGAAACGGCAGCAGAAAATGGCGACATCGATAACGTGGGCGGCGATGAGACAAACGGTACGCTTAAGAATAATTCCAATGCCACGATCACGGATGGCAGCGAAACGAAATCACCAACTGATTTCGAGCCACGTTTCAAGAATTCAAAATATCTGCCGAACATACACTCCAAACCTTCCGGTAGTTATATACAACTATCGTGCCCGGCAATCGGCCGACCAGAGCCGACCGTAACATGGACGCGCAACGATACAAAAATCTTACGGCATATGGGACGTGTGCGCAAGGTGAAATGGGGTATACATATGGAAGATCTGGTGCCTGAAGACTCAGGCATCTACAAATGCCGCGTATGCAACTATCTCGGTTGCATTGAGCACGCAACGAAATTGATCATTAGTGATCGTGTTAACCACAAACCAATTATATTGAAAGCGCCTATGAATCTAACATTGCCGCTAAATGCGAGCGGCCACATGGAATGTGTCTATTTATCAGATTTGCATAGCAAAAAAACCTGGACATTCACGCCATGCAACAAAACAGCCTGCTCGACGAATACTACATTCCTGAAGAATGTGGAAGACGTAGATATTTTAAATTTCACCAATGTGACGCCAGAAAATGAAGGCTGGTATACCTGCGTCGAAATGAACGGACTCGGTCAGTCGCATAGCAGCGCTTATCTGCGCATTCAAGATCCCAATGTACGCGCCATAGCGAAATCTATGCACGGCTATGAGATATGGGGTATTGTGGCTGTCATGGTGCTGCTTGCATTGGTTTGCATAATCTTCTTCGTGTATGTGCTGCGTAAAGTAAAGCACGAAAAGCTGCTCAAACAACGTATCGAAACGGTGCATCAGTGGACGAAGAAGGTGATCATATATAAGCCACCAAGTGGGGACTCCAGCGGCTCGATGGACACTATGATAATGCCAGTGGTGAAAATTGAGAAGCAGCGCACAACTGTACTGCAAAGCTCCAACTCAGAACCGGCGCCATTTAACGAATACGAGTTTCCATTGGATTCGAATTGGGAAATACCACGTTCACAGCTGATATTGGGCGCGACACTTGGTGAGGGTGCTTTCGGACGTGTCGTCATGGCCGAGGTTAATAATTCAATTGTCGCCGTGAAGATGGTGAAGGAAGGCCATACCGATGATGATATTGCCAGCTTAGTACGTGAAATGGAGGTCATGAAGATCATCGGCAAGCACATCAACATAATTAACCTACTTGGTTGTTGCAGTCAATCGGGCCCGCTCTATGTGATTGTCGAGTTCGCGCCACATGGCAATCTAAAAGACTTTCTCAACAAAAATCGACCACTTGCTGCCGGCACGCTCAAAGATTATGGCGATCAGCAGCATCAGCTACCGTTACCGAAGCACCATCTCACCGAGAAGCATCTCATTTCGTTTGCTTTTCAGATTGCGCGCGGCATGGAATACTTGGCATCACGTCGCTGTATACATCGCGATCTGGCTGCACGCAATGTGCTCGTAAGCGATGATTATGTCATGAAGATAGCGGATTTCGGTTTGGCGCGCGACATACAGGACACGGACTACTATCGTAAGAATACCAACGGTCGTTTACCAATCAAATGGATGGCGCCCGAATCGCTGCAAGATAAATTCTACGATTCACAGAGTGACGTCTGGTCATATGGCATATTACTTTGGGAAATAATGACCTTCGGCGCACAGCCATACCCAACCATCATGTCAGCGGAGGAGCTCTACAGCTATCTGATGTCCGGTCAACGTATGGAAAAGCCACCAAAATGCTCGCTGAATATTTACATGCTTATGCGACAGTGTTGGCACTTCGATGCAAGCGCACGTCCAACTTTTGCTGAGATTGTCGAGAACCTCGATAAACTGCTCTTGGCCAATGAAGATTATTTAGACGTGGCGGTGGCGAATCTGGAAACGCCGCCCTCGTCAAGTGACGACGAGTCGGATGCTGAGTCCCTACGCTATCATTATAAATAAGCCAATAAGCCGTTAATCGGACATATATATAGGCATAATTTATAGATTGTATATACATAATTAAATTAAAATATTAGCATTGCAGGTAAAACATATCGCTCAACGCAATACTCATAACACTTAGGTTAAGTCGACGAAAGTATTTCAATACCCGTTATGTTGCGAGCTCAAATTAGTATATTCAATTACTTATAACATTGGTGTAGTAAGATAGACTTTAAGCAAACATTTATTTAATGTAGATTGTAATAAAAAAAAATATTTATATCACACTTCTTTCAAGAAAAAGTTGTAGAACCAAAGGCAAAATACCAAAAATTAGTTAAGTCATAGGCTACGACCCGTTGTGCAATACTCGTGTAACTCGGCAAATCGGCAGCTCAGCATAGTTATATTAATATTTAATTTATGTTTGTATATGTGGTTACGTTAGGGTTGTCATTATTTATGTAAACTACGCAAAGAAGAGCAAAAAAAAATTATTATAAATATGACGTTTAAGTCGCTTAATAAAGTTTTCGACTTAACAACAAAAAAAATTATCTAAAAAGTATAAAAAAAACTATATAAAAAATAATGCGAGATTTATAAATGTGGTAACATTGTATTATGCGTTCACAATAACAAAATATATTATGACGGTCCTTTTTAAGAACCATCCGAAAGTAATTAGCATTTATAAGACTTATAGTAGCTTATAACAGTAGGGTATATCGCACCTGAATAAAAAGAAACAAAAACTGAAGCAGTAATACAAATAAAATATATTAAAAATTAAAATACTGGAAAATTAGCGGTCAGCAGTGGATGATCAACAAACAGCTGGCATAATTTTTCATTCACGCACATACACTTTTGTATTGAATTCCACTTCAATTTTTTGTGGTTGCTCACTCAGTACATTTTTTTTAACAAAAGGGCAAACGAAGGCGATTTCGTTTAAAATAAAACCGCTTCAAGCTACCGCACATACATATTATTTTGTTACTATACATTAGCTGTTTTCTATAAGTATACGTAAAATTTTCGTGAATGGCGAAACGAATAAACAACTTGTATAAATTAAATAGACTGGCATAAATCCAATAGACTGGCATAAAACAAGTAGAAAATTAATAGGTATCTACTTTAGGAAGATTTCTACACACTCTTTGAACTTTGTTGTTTTACTCTCATAAACATTTTTTGACAAGAGAGCAGAGCTTAGTCATAGCGGACAGCGAGTAATGAATCGTAAAGATTATTATACGAGTATATACGCACTGAACTATAGTATTTAAGTGCCTTCTATGTATATTTTTATTACTAATTATTATATTTTATATCGAATAAGCAATTTAAATGTTTAACCAAGTACTCTAGCACGAGTGCACAATATAAATTGATGTATGTATGTATGTAGTAAAAAGTCGAGCAATATCAATAATTAAATGCTTTCAATGTTAATTTTTTATGTAAGTGCCATTCTAAACGGCGAAATAAATATGCAAATGAATTATTTAAGCAAACAAAAATACGTTTATTGAGATTTTAAAATTGAAACAGTGAAACTATTAGTTGAATATTTGTATTTTCGTAATTTTTGCCGAACATATACATACGTGGTATTCTTAAAATTAAGCAAGTTGAAAGATGGTCTAGAAGTTCTCTAACAGCCAAGATATCAATAAACCACTGATGAGATGTTGTAAATCTCCGATCACAGAGGTATAAAAAGTTTGGTGCGTGCTAGTAGCTTCTACCTGCACTTTTGCTAAAATGGGTATAAGTCTCCTGTTTCTCTGACAAGTTGGATTTCAGATAGCGATTTCTGGTTGTAAACTGCCATAAAAGAAACAAAGCCTTAGCAACCAATATAAGAAATATCTAATTTAAAATGGTTGTACTATATTATTTCTTCAATATAATATGTAAACTCCTCAAAAATAGGTTCAATTATTCGGAGGGAAATAGGTCATGAAAGAAACCGATCATATAAAAAATTGCACCGATTACCTTTTTGACTTTAATCCACGTTAAACTTTGTTTTCTTCATATTTCATTTACTATTTTTGGCTAAACGACCTATTTTGGGAGAATAATCCGTGGTGAACTTATTGAGTCCCTCAAACCACTTTATAACAAATTTTCTAGTATAGAGATTTTCTAGTTGTCAGCCACCAAAACTTACAGTTAACTTCAATTTCCGTATTTGGTCCGACTTATGCTTAATGTGGTCTTACTCTCTTATCGGTCACGAAAAGCAACAAAGTCTCGCTTGTTAAATTATGTATTAATAAATAAATATTTGTGCGGCAAATGTGCGCATATATACGAGTTTGTTACAATTCTTAATGATCCAACATTTCCGGTGCACTTAAGCGCTCCATTCCCGTCGCGCTTTTGCGTGTGTTTGCCTGCTGTGCGCTGCAAGTTTCTACGTCCACTGTTTACTTCTCTAATTAAGTCTTTAACATTTTCTTAAATAATTAATTAAATGGACACGCGTGCCGTCTGACCACTCTTACACAAGCACAAACGACATAAATTATTTTATGAAGAAATTTCCAAACGATTTCTTTGATTCGATTTTTTATTGCTCCGCTGAGGCTGCCAGTTTTCCGCACGTGGATATTTGCGTGGGTTATAGATAAACTCTTCGTTTTATTTGTCGGCGCCAATGATGGACGTGATAAAATCATAACTTGCGTGTGGGCTTCATTTGCTGCTATATTGTAACCTTTTGAAACGGGTTAATTAATGTTTTGAGGAACATAAGTAGATATTTGACTGTTTTACTGACCTTTAATTTTCTGATAGTCTTTTGTGGAACTTGAAGAACGATTAATATCCGTATAAAATGGAATAAAGATTAATAAAATTAGCCATTTGTATTGAGTAACTTTCAGAAAAGGCTGGATCAAGGTGTCATGCGACCCTTGCCGAGGAACAATCTGACTGGGCGGTCAAAAGTGTTGGTGCTAGTAGTGCGTCTGCCAAAGAAAGGCCTATTTTTAAGGTGAATGTTCCAACGAAAGGAATGTAAGCGGAGAAGCGTTGTCTCCCTACTCAGAAGGGTGCAGCTGCAACCGCCAACTAATTAGCAGCTTACCAAGGAACTGTAGGGAAGTTTATTGATTGCGCGAAAGCGGTTCTACCCTTGTACTTTACAGACGGAATCACTGAACCTTTCTTCTAGATGAGTTTCTTTGCACACATAACTTCTGAAGCTCCGCTGTTTATAGATATAACACTCGGAATCCGTCAGGTATCACGAATGTTCACTAAATCAGTTCGTTTGATTGATAAAGGAAGTTCTAAGTGAGGTTAACCATTGATCTTTGCATTTTTAAATTTCGGAATTAATCCATACATTTTTGTAATAACTCAAAAAAAAAATGCCCTCATGCATAGACATGTAATCCAGAGTATCAGTTCACTTACCTAGTAAACAAAAGTCAATAACCAATTGGCTTACAAGTTCAATCACTAATACTACAAAAGAAGCAGAAAAATAACTTTCAGGAAACCTGTTGAAAAAAGGCGCATTACTTCAAGAGAGGGCGGTCATTTAATCACTTTGACAGGCAATTTGCATATCTGTTGAATTATAGCGCCAACGCGGAACAGAGTTGTTGGCCGCGCTAACTCATCTAAGCCATCAGCCTGCACTTAACTAGTAAACAACAAAGACATGCCTATAAATTCAATTGGCGCATATTGTGCAACAAAGCCACAGAACAACAACTTCCACAACTCTATGGTACAACAACACAGCGCTGCTCAGCGTACTACAACAGCACACAAATTAATAGCGCATTTTAGCGAAATTAATTGATCTTCAAGTGAACAAGCAATTGCGACGGTCCCCAATGGCGCTTAAGGAGTATGGCGGAAGAAGGGTGTAAGCGATTTTTGAATGAAATCGATACATGCGGCTAGCCAGGCGCGAGCCAGCAAAATAGCATATTTTGTTGTTGTTACGTTAAGTACGACTGGATTGAAACCTGCTTGCCTGTTCGGTACAAAGCGCGCTCAAGTTAAAATGCAGACCACTTCGTAGGCAATGTTTTAACATACTTGTATATATGGAAATGTTTTTATTTATGTATACCTCTATAATCAAACTGAAAATGAGTGCCTCTAGGACTTGATATTTTGACAATAGGAAATTTTACCTCCTTACTAAAAAATGTAAACAATAATGAACTAGTGTCATTTTGCGACTGTGATGTTAGAGGCTATTTTGCTATTTTGATAGTAAAGATTTTCTAACACGTAGGACTTTTTGGGGTGTAGCTATGCGTGTTGGAAAATTTTTTAACTCAAATTCGTAATCAGAACATCTCAAATACCCCCATAGACCTCTCAGCGCATCAGTCGCAAATTTTTTCTTAAGCTTTGTTGGGTAGTGTAATATGTTATCTGCTATAAAAACCACTATTAACCAGAATATATAATATCTATCACGATTGCACGGCGAATATTTTTACTTTAGGAAGAAGAAGAATTACTTTCAGGTCCATTTAAATGTGCCGATTGCTTGGGCAAGTCGTTAATTAATCGAAAAGTTAAATTAGGAAAATGAACAAAAAATAAAAAAGTATATATATATAGCAATATATTATAGATCTCCCCAAAAAATGCACCAAAAATTTAATAGAACACAATGAAATTCAGAGACTTGTCCGCTATAACATTATTTAAAAAAACTTAACTTAGTTTATCTTGGCATCTCCATCTTCAGTATCCTGAATTCACGACCTTTGCTTCTCATATTATTCAAGTGAGCTAGCTGGAGTCGAAGACCATCGTCTTAGCACATTTGTGATAGCTTCAAGACGCTACATAACCTATCGGTTCCTGAATTCGCCTAATACCTAAGTTAATCTATTAATTCAACTTGGTGAAACTGGAATAAGAAGTTGTAAAGAGCAGTTCCAATAAAAACGATTTGTATGCGTATGTGATTATTAGTTGTTATGTCGACAAAAAGCGAGAAGTACATAAATATAAATTTATATATTTTGGTTATTTTAATACTACTCTTTAGATTTTATGGAGAGAATTTCTGTGTGAGATTCAAAAGCTTGGAAATAATTAAGTCACCCAAGAAAATAGTTTGCTGTGGTTGATAACCACTCTATTTAAGCACAACTTTTAGAATAAAATTTTGCTTGAACATATTATTTTTTTTTTAAGAAGGAAATTAATAGAGATAGTAATGAAACTCTGTACTCAAATACTTCAATAAGAAGACGGTATGCACAAAATTTTTATTGTGAACATTTTTCCTTCAGGGTAAGTGGCGTTCATACAGTCTTTACTGCTGTAAATTTGTATGGTTCAACTTTAGCGCTATTTCACATAACTTGTTTCAAAGTGGCCAAAAAAATTCGTTTCATGCGCTTTAACTCGGTATTAAAAACGGCGTGTGCAACTTATAATGTCTGATTTGTTTAAGAATTTTAGATAAAATATTAAATTAAAAGTGTATACATGCAGATATTCTGTTTAAAAAATTACCGAAATAACGTTATCTACAAATGCCGTTATGTGTTCTAATAATTGAGCGAAGGCAGTCGATCAAATCTAAGAGCAAATGTGAGTATAAGGGCCAGAGTTAGCTGACCATTGGTCACGATTTGGCCGGGGCAGTCCGGATTCCGAGTTAAGCGTCCCGGGCTTTGAAATAAAAAAAAATAAAAATTGTGTTGCTCTCTCACTTATTATACGTCACGATTTTCAGTGAATTATAGTATAGAAAAAATGTATGACCAAAAAAACCGTTCCGAATTTTGCCGGGACAAATATGGTCACCTAAGCCTAGAATCTGTGAAGAAATCTTTTAAGCAACAGAATTTTTAGACATTTTATATTCACGAGAGATTGAAAATAATGAAAATTTAATTAATTAGTTATTTAACTTTTTCTAGTTTCTTTGATGCCTACTGAACTGACGATACTTTTGACTTACGCCAAACATTTCCCAGTTTTGCGCTAACAAATCAAAAGCAAGAACAACTGAAATAAAATTTTAAATAAATAAATCAATTCGCACATAAACACAATTACCAGATAATCAACAATTAATCACGAAACGTGCCAGTAGCGCTCGTCAATTTGATTGCCTTTGGCGTTATATACGCCCGCGCACCGGAAATGATAAATAAATTATACACAAAATCATGCTAAATTTCATTCATACTATTACTATACCTATACATAGTATATGTTATTAATGAATTTTTATTGTTGGTTTATTCAGTAAATCTGCTCTTCTGCTGCATTATTTTTGTAAATAAACAAAAAACAGTCAGCGACAACAACAATATACCTGAACAGCTGACGCGCACCTGTATCTACTCGTATACTTGCTGCGAATGATGAATCAATTGAGATTTGATGATGCTTCGCAGATTCACCATACTGATGTTACGCTTGTATTTTGTTGTCAATAAACATATTTGTTGAAAACGGTTAATGAAACTGGTTCCACTTAAGCCACTGACTCACCGAAACATTTTGGCTCAGCTTCAACTTGGCTATTGAGATTTATTGAAAATTTATGTAAAAAATATGCACTGAAATTAATAAGCACTCGAATTGTACGTATAGAAAATAGTATATTGTCTACAATGTAAGAAATTCTTGTGAAAAGTAATGACAATTCACGGAAGTGATTGTGATCGGTTAAATCACTGTTAGTGACAAATATAAACCGTGAATGATTAATATAAGGCGCTTCCTATTCGTCTATTATTTGAGCACCACACTCTTTAAAACATATGTATATGCAGTCAACAAACTGTAGAGCATTTTTTTACAGTCGCTTAAAAAAAGCTGCAAAGTCTTTGACTTAAACGTTTTCGAACATAAACCACCCGTGGCAGAGCTTTTAAATATTAATTAGTACATCTCATTTATACCAGTGGCCTGTTCGCTTCGCCCTCTCTAAGTTTTAACGTTTTCTTCACACGTTCCTCGTAAAAGCTCCTTTAGGATATCCTCAATATAAATATTTCGAGGTTTGAAATAAACTTTCGAAGAATAACAATCGTTAGAAATAACTTAAGTCCCCAAACTTCTAAAGGGTAGCACATACAATTTTGGGTTTGTTCTTGTGAAAGTATAAGGGTATAACCCTATAAAATTATTGAATAAAATTTGTGAAAATAGAGAGACAAAAATGAAGGTTGATCCTGAATATCCTAAGGGGCCTAAAAATCAATATAGTTTCTGAAGCGAGTAAAATCTACTTACGTAATTCATTAGTGGTAAGTAGTCGACTTAAAGCTTCTCAGACTCTACCAGTCTGTTAACACCAAGACGTGTAGTAAATCAAATTTAGAAAAATAGAAGCATATAGCAAGTGTGTAACTAAGTATACTTCCTTGAGGTACACTTAGTACAGTGTCATAAAAATTATAATAATATAAGTCAATTAAGCATAAATATTAGTTAGCTTTTAACATTTGATCGGCTGCGACCACTAACCACTAACCATGAACAATTCGAACTTGAACCAAAAATTATAGGCTTACGTTAAGGGATCAGTTGTTTCGCGTTGTAAGCACACCCCGACAATTTGCAATAGAGAGTTTTGCTTTAATACAAACATTTTGCCGATAGCCTTTGGATGCCCTAAGTCTTACGAGTATAAGCATTAAATAATGAAGCAGTAAAACAATATTTTATTATTGAAATGTGTAAATTTTTACGAGAGAAAAATTCGGTTTAATAAGATTTCTCTGGAATCAGTTTTCGAATCACCTTTCTCAATCTTTTACACATATATTATAGTAAGAAAGATCGTTATTAAATCTCTTGTATTTGACAAGATATCTTTACAAAATGTTGTATATATTATTTTCTAAGACAATATCTAATTTTTCTAGATCGGACTACTATATTATATAGCTGTCATAGAAACTTTAAAAAAATCAAGTTCATGTATGGAAACTTCGTTATATGTGAAAGGTATTCAAGCGTCGGTGCTACCGAAGTTAACGTTTTTTCTTGTTTTTAATAATTTTTATTATTTTGCACAAACTTTTCCTCGCTCTATGATCTAACTGAAGTTAAAATAAAACTCATTATTACGTCATCTGAAGCACTCAATTTGTTATGGCGCCTAACAAGTCTACTAAGCATCTCCGGCTTTCAAGAGGTAATTGTTTACTGTTATTTCGACATGTGCAAATAATAAAATATTCCCACACTAACGCAAGAGGTGTTGCGTAAAAAATACTAACAGTACACATATCCATATGTACAACTATCCCGTTAGCGTTACTATATATATCTACAAGTCCATTAGCATATAAAATGTTTGATGTCGAAGCGCTTTAGCAACCACAACTTCATGGATCATCACCACTTTTAACACGTTAAAGGCGAACTTTGTGTACAGTTCACAACACAGCTGCTCTACTCATTCATTAATTAAATTACGCAAAACATTTTACGAGCAAAGCATCGAAAATACACGAAAAACCCAGTTAAAAGCATAAACAAATCGCCCACAAACTCGCACCTACCTTACATGTGAGAGGAATGTATACGTATGTGTGTATGTGTATATTTATATGTATGCATGTTGTTGGCCAGTAAATTTAACTATCGGCCAGCCTTAAAAATTCATTCATAAATTCAGCGCTGAAATTTTTAAACCTCAAAGAAGTGCGGTGCTATAGGCTGGTAAAGCGTTCGCGTCGCTTGACAAGCTAGACTTGTGGCTTACGTGTGTCACAATATTTTTAACCGCGTGTTTTTAAATGCATGAGAAATGTGAATGTATGGGTTGCACATTTTTATGTGTGAAACATAAATTTAGTAAGGTAGTTCTTAAGTTTGTTTGGAACCTCAGAACCGTTACGAATTTCGGTCACTTGAATTAAATACAAACTAAAGTTTTAAGTCCGTCACGGCCTCTGAGTTGTACCGCTCTCATTTGTTTCGAAATGGATTATAGTTTCTATGGCTTTTTATAGGAAAAACAGCTCAGCAAAATTCTTCGTGAACGGAGACGGATTCGGAAATGGAGGCAATTTTGTACATATGCTAAAAGGTTACAGTCGATTTACCAAAAATACTGAATTTCCAATGCTCTGAACTGAAAAACTTTGAAACCAGAAATCTTATCTTCTAACATCATAAACCCGGATGTTATCAGAACGACGATAATACCACACGTCGAAAATGTTACTTCTTCTGCTGTTAGCAAAAATCTTAGCACTAGCTATCTGAAGCCACTCTGAGCGTATTTTTTTTAAAAGAGAGGATACTTTTATTTATTCTCATTGTAATCTAGTTAAGAATCAAAAATTATTAAAATCCCAGAATCTCCTCAGTCTTAAAGCAACTAAAGCGATACGCAATAAATCATAAGGTTTGAGCTTTCAAACAAGCAGCAAAAAAGTTAAAATACCCTAATAGAATAATTCACTACGTAATAAAAATACAGCCTTTGTGCTATACATTTATGAATGAATTGAATGGCGATTGTTTTATGCTAATCTTGTTTCAATTTGAATAATTTACTTAGTTTTTAACATACTCGTACTTTTTTTTTGTTGTAATTCATATATTTCCTTCAGTCCCCGCAACTTATTCAGTTATGTGCACAAGTGATAATTTAAGTCGTTTGCAATGAGAATTTAATGCTAAGCAATTTGCTTCATGCACCGGATGTAAAGGTGTAACATTATTTTTACAGTTTATTATTGGAAAACTTAATTGCCTGTTAATTAGTGCGCATATTTTTTAGTTTTTAAACAGTTTACTTTTACTTTAAAATGTTCTCCCTGAATTGTGATGAACAATGTTCAAATGGACACCTAACTTAATTGCTTAAATTTAATTAATAAAGAAGCAATTAACTATTAGTATATTTGTATTAAATTTCCAATCAATTAGTGTACACTTTTTTGCTATTTTAATAGAAATAAAATCATAATCAAACACAACTTAAATTGTACAATTAATATAATCGTTTGAGCAGCCAGATAATTTATTCAATTAGCAAATTCTCAGCTGCTGTTCGAAACGAGAATATTTTCTAAATTTATTTTAATAATCTTATTAAATTAAGAGCTTTTTCTAAAAGGGATAAAATGGTAATTGTATATGCAAAATTAAGCGTGAATAAATGGAAGACCCAGTTATAAAGTACTCAACATAATGCTCAGCAAGACTATTGACGAGTTTGTTTTAGCCTTTGCAGGCATTTCAAATACCTTTTACCAGAGAATGTAAATGAATAGAGAAGGAGCAAATGTTAAATGAAATCTTTTTGGGTACTAATTTGTAGTTCCAGGTGAGGGAACATCGAAAAATATAACTTCGAAAAAGAAAAATTCACCACGCAATGTGCGAAATGCTATAAATAGACACAACGAATATTCCTATATGAAAACTCGTTGCGCATACCTATTTAGATTTATGTTTTCAATTTCTATGATATGACAAATTTATAATTATGAAAAGCCTTCTGAATTAAAAATCTGTATTACCGGTGAAAACCCCAGAATTCATAATATAATAAACATTTAATAGGCAATTTTTCCAACTTATGTATGTGCGTTGAGTGAGTAATTGCTTATTAAACAAAGGATAACAATAAAACATAATATAAATTAATATTAATTTACTAAACTTACCGAACTTGCACATGCCAATACTTTTCCCTTTCTTAAGACAAAACAATTCTTTGGAACTGTTTTGCCAATATTAATGCTTAGCTTGCGTTTCCGGCACATGCCAATATTTCGAACCAATTTCCCAACTGACCAAATATGCAATGTCAACATAATTTTGATATAAGTGTTGCACTTTGTTAGAAGTTAAGTCAGTCGTAATATGTAATTCTAAGAGGAACGTAATAAACAAGTGAATAAAGAAAATAATTTTATTTTATTTTTTTTTGTTTAAAAAACTTGTAGACTAAAAGTGGCGCAGTCGGTAGGATACCGATAAGTCCTACCCAACATAAATAGTGCGAAGTAGTGCGTGGATATTAATCCTTAAAAACGGTATCCGAATCTAAATTTTTCGCGAAATTGTGGACAAAAGATTGTCACAACAGTGAAAAAAAATTTTTTATTGTCACGAAGTGCAAAACTGTGGGCAAAAGATTGCTGCAGAAAAAAAAAAACATTTTACATTAAAAGTAAAACTTTCTAAACTCCTAGCACGCAAAAGATTGCTGCAGGAAAATAAAAAACATTTTACGTTCTAATTCGAAAAACCCGAACACGCAAAAAAAAATTGCTGCTGGAAAGTAAAAACATTCAACAAAATTTATATAAATAAAAACACTCAACAACTTGATTGCAAAAATCCGTCACAGAAGAGGAAACTATTGGACAGAAGCCGAAATACAACTGTAATCAGAAAACCACATCCCAGGATATCAAAGAAGATCTCGAAGATAACACTAACCAGAAGAACATCAGCTTCGTAATATTATATAAAATATTGTAATAAGTAGACTTATAAAAAAAAAAAAAAAAAATGGCTCAAATACAGTTCGATCCTCTTAAATATTTGGGAAATTTACCTGAATTTTACGGCGACAATAAAAACCTACAGACATTTTTAAATTTAATAGACAGGGTACATCCCATGCTACAAGCATATGACGAACTATCACAAGGACTATTTTCCGACCTAATTAAAAGTAAATTAAAAGGCAAAGCTAGGGAGGTTATTGAAATAAATTGCCAAGCAACTTCCTGGACCGAAATTAAGGAAGTACTCCAAAATAATTTTGGCGATCGACTAAGTTGCGATGAACTTTACGATTTACAAAGAGCAGTTACATTTAAAACCACAAGTCTCGACTTTTTTGATGCTATAAAAGCAATACTTAGACGCCTCAACAATAAAACCTTATTTGTCCTCGGACAAAATGTCGCTGCAAATGCGGTAACTCAAAATAACTCTCGTACAGCTCTAAATATTTTTAAATCTAAAATTCCCGAACCCATGAAAGCTATTCTTACATGTAGAAACCCAAACACTTTAGAAGGAGCAATGAACATCCTATTTGAAGCTGGATATGCTCACCTTCGAGTAGACAACCAACAAATTTTCACACAAAACTCACCCAAACAAAACAAATCTAATTTCAAGCAAAATTACACACAGCAAAATTCCAAACAAAATGTTAACTTACAAAACAATTCAAATCCCAATAACTATAGGCATAATTATCAACAACAAAACCCTACTTATAACCAGAACAACTCTAATCAAAATCGCCACAGGCAAAATTATTACCAAAATTCAAATCAAAATTTCAATAGGCAAAATTTTAACCAACAAAATGCTAATCCGCAACAAAATCTTGCAACCCAAAACGGAAATTACAATCGTTTTCCACTACCTGAGCCAATGGATATAAACATTAATTTTCCAAATACTGAAGCTAATGATTCGAGTTTCAATCCCCAAAACTGGTTGTAGGTTTTGCATTACTCAAGAAGGAGCTTACAATCAATCAAACAACATGTCTATGAACACAGGTACTAACTATATGGCAAATTACAATCAACAACACCTCGAAAATTTTCAGCCCTCAGCCTCGGAGAACTTCCATATATAAAAATACAGGTGCAACTAATTCAATTTTAAATCCTAGCATTTGCTATCCTAAATGGATTCAGAAGATAAATCCCACTTACATAAACACGTTACAACATAAGATCTGTATAAGTGAAAAAGCAACAATCAAAGCTTTTGAAGAATTTGGCACGGAACTCGACGTAATCGAATTCTATATAACTAAATTTCATAATTTCTATGACGGCTTAATAGGCAACGATTTGTTAAGGCCTTTAAAAGCAAACATAAACTATGCGGATAACACTATAAAATTTGGAAACCACTCATTAACTCTTTTTGTCAAAAGCAAAGATACCGGCTAAGTCAGAAAACATAATCGCGCTACACGAAGACAATACAAACTTCAATATTATTGAAGAAAAAGAATACAAACCGCTTAGAGAACAAATTAGAACCCAGCATCTTAATCTTGAAGAAAAGAATAAGCTTATGCCAATTATAAATAAATATTCAGATATTTTCTATCAAGAAAATACTAAATTAAGTTTCACATCAGCAATCAAACATAAGATAAGGACTATCAACAACGTTCCAATTTTTACAAAATCATACAGATATCCTTACATTCATAATGAAGAAGGAGTAAAGCAGATTCAAGAAATGCTCGACAATAAGATAATAAGGCATATCAATTCCCCATATTCAGCACCCATATGGATCGTAGCGAAGAAGGCCGATGCCAGTGGAAAAGCTAAATGGAGACTCGTAATAGATTATCGTAAGCTAAACGATGTAACAATAGATGATAAGTATCCAATTCCAAATATTGATGAAATTTTGGACAAATTGGGAAGATGCCAATACTTTACCACCCTCGATCTTGCGAAAGGATTTCATCAAATTGAAATCGAAGAGTCCGACATTCATAAAACAGCCTTCAGCGTTGAAGGAGGACATTACGCATTTTTGCGAATGCCGTTTGGTCTGAAGACAGCACCAGCGACATTCCAAAGACTAATGAACAATATCCTCAAAGAATATATAAACAAGATTTGTCTCGTTTATTTAGATGATATTACATCCCTACAAGAACACATAAACTCCATAAAATTAGTTTTTAATCGATTAAAAGAAGCCAATCTTAAAGTACAATTGGACAAGTCGGAATTTTTGAAAAAAGAAACTGAATTCCTAGGACACATTGTGACATCCTACTAAACAAATTAAACAATTTCTTGGTCTAACCGGATACTACAGGAAATTTATAAAGGGCTATTCACTAATCGCCAAACCCATGATTAAATATTTAAAAAAAGATGTAAAAATAAACACTTCAGACCCACAATATCAGGAAAGCTTCAATACGCTCAAAACATTACTAATTCACGACCCAATCCTTGCATACCCTGATATTACAAAAATATTCACCCTCACAACAGACGCAAGTAATTACGCTCTAGGTGCAGTTCTCTCCCAGGACAACCACCCCATTTGCTACGCGAGTCGTACTCTTAATGAACACGAAATCAATTATAGTACAATAGAAAAAGAACTCCTAGCAATAGTATGGGCAACTAAATATTTTAGGCCATATATCTTCGGACGCAAATTTTTAATTGAAACTGACCACAAACCTTCAACATGGCTTTTTTTCATTAAGGAACCCAATTCAAAACTTGTCAGATGGCGACTAAAATTATCCGAATTCGATTATAAAATAAAATACAAAAAAGGAACGAGAAACAACAACGCAGATGCGTTATCCCGTATTAGACATAAATCAATAAATATAAATACATTAGAATCCGACTCTCTGACAATTAGAGAGACTTTGTCCCCATTAAATCTTTCTAAAAATCAAGTAGTTATTGAGAAAATTACATTTGGATCCATGAGAATAAAAACCAAGTCTATTTTTAGGAGCACAAGGAAAATAATCCAACTCAAGCAACTAGGTAGAGACACTGTATCACCTTAATTAAAAACCATTTCAACCCTACACAGTTAAATGCCATTTTAATAGATGACACATTCTATGTAGTTTTTAAGACTACTTATGAAGAATTATTTTCTAACAATAATGAATTTATAATTACAAGATGCTTTACCTTACTAGTAGATATAGAAGACGAAAATACTTTAAGTAAAACCATTGAGAATGAACACTTCGATAAAAACCATAGAGGCATACAAGCCGTTTTTGAAGAATTAAAGACACAAATATATAATCCCATTTTAAAATTAAGAATAACCCAATTTATTAACAATTGCGAAATTTGTAACTTAGAAAAATACGATAGAAAGCCTCCTAAAATACCCTACAAAATTACCGAAACACCCTCTAATCCTTGTGAAGTTATTCACATTGACGTTTTTTACACATTAGAAAAACAAATCTTTATGACAATAATCGATAAATTTACAAAATTTGCTGTAGCTTACAGAATCAATGGAAGAACTTGGTTAGAATTTAAAACAAAACTATTACTTTATCTTAACACTTACGGTAAAATTGAGAAAATTATTGTTGATAATGAACTCGGCTTCAAAGCCATACCAATGCAGGAATTTCTAAAAGATGAAAATATTACAATACATTACACTTCTAACAGTAATCATACTTCAAATGCGGACATTGAGAGATTGCACAATACAATCAACGAACATAGCAGACTTTTAAGACACAATGAACGGAGCCAACACGAAACAGTAGAAGAAAAGATTTTAAGGATAATAGGTTTTTATAATAACACCATTCACAGTACCACAAAAACTAAACCAATTGACTTTATAAATGGAAAAATTCACGAAGACAAATATAAACAGATCCACGATTTAATTTTGAAGAAAAAAGAAAAATATATAAATAGATTAAATAAAGACAGAAAGGACGTTGATATCCAAGAAGGTCCGAACTTTATAAAAGAAATCAGAGGCGGCAAAAATCATAGAAAATACAGGAAAATAGATGCTACTATAATTGACAACGAACATTTAAAAGACACTAAGACTGGATTAAAATATTACAAAACACACGTGAAACAAGATAAAAAATATCAGGATAAAAGTAACCCCAAAATAAAAGCTAGACATTAAAAACCAATACTTACCCTTTCAGATCAGACCACATTTGTGACAACTATATACGCACAATCCATTGACATTCAGGACTTAACTAACAATAACGGATACATACCGATCAAGACAGGAGAACTGAAAGTGATTTACCGATACAACAAAATCCTCCACATTATCAACATAACTTCCTACACGGACACATTAAATCTAATTCTTTAAAACATACATACCCTTAACTCCACCAGAGTTGAAACGAAGACGTTATTAGACACTATAAATAAAAACTTTGTACTATTGAAAGTAAAAATAGAAAACTTAAATCCACACTTTAGACAGAAAAGAGGATTGATAAACGTATTAGGGAAAGGACTAAAGTTTATTGCAGGCACTATGGACAACGACGATGAACTTGAAATAAGTAACTCACTGAAATCATTATATAGAAACGAAGAATCCTTGACAAGCAAAATTAACAACCTTACTCTCGTCAACCATTTTATATCTTCTCAAATACAAAACATTACCGACCACATTAACAAAAAACAAATTCTAATAGGAAATTATTTGAACCAATTTAAAGATTTTATGCAAAATAAAATTACAACAATAGAAGACGAATTAACATTTATAGAAAAAATCTATCAAATAAATAACGACATCTCGCTCTTACGAGACCACATAGACGACATTGGACAGATAATATTTTCAAGTAAATTAGGAATAATTCCTACCGATATTTTAACAAACACAGAACTCGACTTAATAGACGATTTTGACAGTTACACGAATATTAAAATAGCAGTCGCCCTACACGACAACCAAATTATAATAATCATTCAAATCCCACAATATTCGAGAGAAACATTAACTAAAATTGTATTTGAACCAATTCCTAACTTTAAGAATAACTCAATTGTATTAAATGTATATGAAATTTTGGTAGACCATACAAACAACATTTATAATGTAAACGTCAAAGATAATCTCAAGAAGAATTTAATTCAAATATCTAATAAATGTATTTCTGATATATTAAACTAAAAAGAAGCATATTGTGATATGCAAAAACTAGACAAATCAGTTGTAACAGAAATTTTACCCGGCATATTAATATTCAAAAACTTTTATTCCAAAATTGAACATAATTGCAGCAAAATCGATGGCAAAATAAGCGGCAACTTTCTTATGAAATTCGAAAATTGTGAAATTAATACACTAAACAAAACTTTTAACAACGTTAACCTCAAATTTTACGACCAATTTATTTTACCTAACGTCATAACTAAAATCAAAGAGAATTTAAATGTAACTTTTCCAAATTTAAAACTTGAATCATTGTCCTTAAAACAAATTAATCACGAAAAATTTATTGAACAAATACAATATCAAACAAATAAAACAAATTTTATAAACATAAGCATAAATGTAATAATTATTTCTACCATTATAATGTTAACGATATTTACTATATACAAACAGAGAACGTAAATGAATAGAGAAGGAGCAAATGTTAAATTAAAACTTTTTGAGTACTAATTTGTAATTCCACATGAAGGAACATCGAAAAATATAACTTCGAAAAAGAAAAATACACCACACAATATGCGAAATGCTATAAATAGACACAACGAATATTCCTATATGAAAAAACGTTGCGCATACCTATTTAGATTTATGTTTTCAATTTCTATGATATAACAAATTTATAATTATGAAAAGCATTTCGAATTAAAAATCTGTATTACCGGTAAAAACCCCAGATTTCATAATAAAATAAACATTTAGTAGGCTATTTTTCCAACTTATGTATGTGCGTTATGTGAGCAATTGCTTATTAAACAAAGAATAACAATAAAACGGTGGCTAAGCGGCCACATTTCCACTTTTGTGGTGGCTGAGGTCGTAAGCGGGAAGGGGTTAAGCACAATCCGAATACGAACCTATACGTTCGAATCCTAAAACTCATGAAACTGAAATTTTATTTAATTTTTATTTTATTAATTGGAATCTAAGCATATCATAATTCAATTACTTTAATAGCATATTTAACTTCCTGAGATAATTAAAATATTTCAGGAAAATATGTTCATATGTTTGGGTTTATTGCATATTCCTTTATTTATGCGTATTTACACAAATGTGATAATCACACATACATTCATGAGTACACGTACGCTGATGCTTGCTTCTTCTTACCCCGCACAAGCAATGACTTTTGTCCACACTTTTTGCTTTTTGCGAGTTGAACGATCGCAGGCAAGGAGGGATTGGGGCGCACTGCCACATAATTATTTTAGATATATATTTTATTTATCGAATTTAGTTTAAAAACGATTATAGGTATGAATATATGTGTATTTATATATATATATATAATATATATTATATTACGAAAATAATTCATAAATGCATCAGTATTTTTCAATACAAACTAAGCAACATAATAATATACTAAGAGTCTTCAGTTAGAACGCCTCTGTGTATAGTGGCAAGCCAACGAAATAACGGCGAGTTCGCGCAGACATTGTGTTGTTGAAAGTAACCAAATGACGATTTTGTCGACAAACATACATATATACATATGAGCTCGCATACATATTGACGCCGAATTTTGCGCATCGTGGCGGAGTTGACAAAATTTGTTTCAATCAACAATTTTACGACAATGTCGATCGGCTATGTTGTCTCGTTTGTCCTTTTTGCAGGGCTTTGCTGTTGAAAATTGACTTATGCTCTTTTGAAATATTGCGATTACCGATTGGGCTGCATTTTCATAGCGTCGTATTTAGATAAAATGAGCTAAATCGACAAACTATGAAATAATGATAATAAGTTAACATATAAAAGTACTATATGGACTGTGCTTAGAATATATAGAAGTAGTTAATGATTTCATATGAATGGCAATTTAATATAAATTTTGTAATTTAATGCCATACATAGTGCATAATATGCAAAAATATAAATATTATTTAAACTCGCTAATAGGTCATGTTGCCAATTCTCCTTTCTGAAGTGAACATCAGACAAATTCTTCAATTTCTGATTTTTAGCATATGTTGTGAGGAAGCAGCTTGTGGACAACATACAAATGCGAGGGGGATGGTAGGATTTTCAGTGATACAAATTGTAAAATTGAAATTTTGCTGATTCTTCAATTTTACTGAAGACATTCAATTCAAATTCATTCATTTTTATTTTCGCGCATTTGCGTAGGAATTCTATATGAAAACCAAATGTGGTTTACCAGGCGCACAGAAAAAATAGCGCGGCGCAGAGTTATGAACGAGCGAACTTTGCTTTGAAGCAGACGCACGTTCCTTATGAATGAATTTGTTGTCGTTGTAATATGAAATACTTAGAAAATATGCCGCGTTTTTATTATTTCAATTTTTGTTTATGCGCATATGTATGTATGTACATTTTGCTTATAGAGGTGTAGTTCGTTGCGTACCCTGATAGGTGTGGTGCCATTTTATTTTCGAACTTGCGCGTTTTCGATGTTCCTCCATCGTAATTAACATTTTAGAACAGCTAACATTTGCTCCTTCTCTATGTATTTACGTTCTCTGGTTTTAGTTCGTGGAGAGAGGACTTTACTAGGAAATTGCCTACTCAGTCCAAAGGAACATCTAATGGAAACAGTGCTTTGACGTATGGTGAATATCTGATCAATTGTGGATTTTTCAGATCTAAGGTCACACTGATAGTGTCCAATCAGTTCCATGGCAGTGGGCCAATTCTGCAAAGAAGCTGATGGATGCACCTTGCCAGTTCATCGCTTTGTATTTGATTAGCCCGGCCAGCAGGCGATCGACTCCTACCGTTTTGTTATTTTTCAAGCGGCCAATCGTTACTCGTACTGCGTCATGGTCGAGAATTGGAATATCTATTCTATCGTCATCAGTAGGGGTTTTAGGTCCATCATCTCTGGTTGTTGCACTTTTACTGCCATTCACATGCACTAGTCATCGGCGATCAGATTACCATTTTGTTGCTAATTGAGTATGCTTAAGTTTAGGAACCTTCTCAAGCTATGTATACTGATGCATTTTGTCTTTTTTTTTCGTTTGTTAAGGGCGCCTATCAAACCCCGCACGTGTTGTGGTCGATCGTAACGTTCCGGGGAAAGCAGCTTACACCTCTTCACTTATCTGAGAAAAGGGTTAAAACTGTTGCAAAAGTATACCAGCAGGATGTCTTAGAAGCCGCGGTAAAGCAGTTAAGCAATACTATCTTCAATTGGATATTCTAGCAAGATTTTGCTCCAGCACACGAGGCAGAAACCACTACCCAGTGGCTTAAAAGAAATATTCCTGCTTTTATAGCTGCAGATAATTAGACGTCTTGAAGTCCAGATTTAAATCCATTGGACTACAGTTGGTGGTCAGAGTTGGAGAACATAGGCAGCCGAATACTCCACAGAAATTTGGAGATTCCCAAAAAATCTTTAGTTCGAGCAGCGTCGTCAATACCAATAGAAACTGTGCGTGGAATGGCTAAATCGGAATCTGTAAAAACAAAAAAACATTTCGAATCAAATACATAGCTCATTTAATATACATATGCATTTTTCAATAAAATTAATTCTAATAAAATGTATATTATGGTTTAATTTTTAGAACGGCCTTAACTGACAACAGAATTTATGGCAGCACTAAGTACATACATATGTGCGTTAACTTGTCCCACAGTTTTTGAAATATCCATCGGACCACTATAGAATATAGCTGCCTTAAAAACTGGCCGAGCTGACCGATAATTGTTTATTGTGCAATCGATTTAAATTAGCAAATTGATATAAAAATTACATGAGAGAACAACCAATTGAAACAAATGATGGCAGAGAGTAGTTCAGTTTTCTTCTGATAATCTTTTTAAAAATGCCAGTTTATATGAATATGCGCAGATATATGAAAATATATATTTTAATAATAAAAAAAATCATAAAGATACAAACAAATGCGTTGTATTTGCAATTTATTTCTTCCGATTAACTTTTTTTGCGGATAATTTTTTACCTATCCGATATTACCGCATAGGAATTAAGGTTAAATGTTATTCTTAGACAGCACAAACGTACTTCTGGAATTCATATAAAAGTCAATGTAGCTTCCGTTTTTGTCTCAGTTCTTCTTATTTAATATATTCTACAGACGTTTAGAATTTCAGTGCGAAAATGAGTGCCTTAATTGGAGTAGACACGCTGATTATGACAGTAGTTATTTTGTTGCTCGCTGCCAGTTGGCGCTTGAATCAAAAGCGGAAATACTATCGCAATGTCACCACGAAGTTGCCTACAATTTTCGGTATTCCCTTTATTGGAATAGTTCATATGATGCTTAATGTGAATAGTAAGTGATGTGATAAATTTTTAATATCATAACAGAGTAGCGTAACTAATAAGTACATTAATTTGTATTCAATTTCAGAAGTATACCAAAAAATTGGTAAAGTCTTCGACAACTTAAAGGCATCAACTTGTTGTATTTGGGTAGCCACAACGCCGTACGTGCTTACCGTCGATCCTGAGGTTATCAAACATATTACTTCCTCGCCTGAATTCCTCAATAAATCCAAAGATTTGTATACACATTTTCAAAACGGTGTATTTTCGGGACTCCTTGTAAGTCCAGGTAATGGCGCATAACCTCTATGCGTCTAAATTTTATTTAAAATTATTATTTTTCGCACGAACAGCAAAAAAATGGAAAGCCGATCGCAAGATTATAAACCCCTTCTTTGCTCATAATAATCTTCTTTCCTTGATTCCCACCTTCAATGATAAAGCAAATAATGTGAAGAATAAACTAGCAAGATTGGCTGGACAAGGTGAACAGAAGATTTTTGCGATTCTCAAAGAATGTGGTTTACAACTAAGCCTTTGTAAGTATATACAGTAAATAATTTTAAAATAAATCTATTGTAGGTATTTTTAAGAATCACAAAATTTAAAGACATGCTCGTATTTTCTCTCTCTCTCTCTTGGTTGGATATACCATACAACCACGTTGGGATGCTTAGCCGAGTCTTCAAACCTATTTATTTTGTAATTTGTATCTCTTTCTGAAATTATTACTTGTGATCTCCTCGCATGCGAAAGGAACTGTGGTGCACAATGAGTGAATTGTAAAAAATGATTTGGTTACTCAAGTTTATAACTTCTGGTAGAAGGAGAAAGTATAAAACCAAACCTTTAAGTTTAAGCTTTTCGCTAATATGATGCTAGGGCATGGTACATAAAACTGTTATCTAATCTAGGTCCACAAATTTTTCAGACAAAGTCTGGTATAAAGCACATGATTATAAACATTTCTGGTATTTATAATAGTAAGCTCACTAATAATTTTACAATTCAAAAACATTTCATTTAACTTGTATTATACTCCGATTTCAATGAATATCAATGATCTATACAGATCTATAGATCGAGACTATTCTGTCACATATGAAAAGTAAACTTTTACCCAGAGTTTTTAAAACATAAAAATGCGAACACGTTCAGAAAACCATTAAAACAACATTGGAGAACATTGACTCGAGTTTGTAACCTATTTTCTGTCTTTACTAAACAAAAGGAAAACCAAATATTTCAGATACTTACTCGTACATTTATTGAACCTACCAACAATCTTTATACAATTTTAGTAACTATTATGGACATGAAGCTGGAAGAAAGTAGTGAGACGTACACGGAAATTGTGGAGGCATTTAATGTGTAAGTAAAGTTCAACCGGCTTTTATATCTAATTCACAAAACCTCTATAAAAAAACTAGTCAATTAAAAAAGAATAATAACGAAAATAAACAATTGTATTATAGCTTTATCGATCACATGGAAAAGGACCTCTTGTGCAGTTGGTTGGGTCTAGGTTTTCTATCCCGAACTCCACAATATAATAGAATTCTTAAATATATACGAGACTTAATGCGATCTGTAAGTATGAAAAATATTTCACATAAAAGTTATTCTTACATATTATTTAATACATAAAAACTACTGCAGCTCACTAAAAAACACCTTGCACAACAAATTGAGTCAGAGGCCATGAACAATTTCGTTGAAAACAAACAAGCGATGATTGATATAACGATAAAGGCCCTGCGTCAGGGAATATTTAATGAAAACCAAGTTGACATCGAAGGCTTTACAATGCTGGCAGCGGTAAAGTTCTAATTATTTTTTATATTTTTAATATATTTATTTCATTCCCATTTAAGAACATTATACGATTTTAACCATTTAAAAAATATGCTACCAATAGTTTTTGGAATATATCTTTATCATAAATTGGAAGAGAATCGGATATTAGCATCGCTTAACGAAACAGCATTTTATATAAACATTTATTTTTATGGTTTCAGAGCTGAATAAAATTGTTTTAATACCCTTTATATATGTACACTGCAGACTTAAGACTCAATCTCTTAACAAAGTCTACAAATTCTAGTAAAATAAAATTCTCTTTTATCCAGTCTTACGAGACCTCTGTTGGTGCTACTTATACTTGCCTGCTGATGTTGGCAATGCATCCCGAAATACAGGAGCGTGTATTCCAAGAGATTCGCTCCGTGTTTCCAGACGGAATTACATCTGTAGAATATGACGACATGAAGAAACTTCCATATTTGGATATGTTTATATCGGAAGCATTGCGCATAGCTCCGCCAGGACCCTATATCGGACGACAAACCGTAGATGACACCGAACTCTACCGAGGTGTAATATTGCCCAAAGACGCACAAGTCCTTATACCAATTTACGAATTGCATAGACGTAAGGAACTATGGGGACCGGAAGCAAGTCATTTCAATCCGGACAATTTTTTGCCAGAGAACATTGCAAAGCGTCATCCATATTCCTACATGCCATTCTCGAAGGGCTCTCGGAATTGTATAGGTAAGAGTGGACATTATATTATAATTTCTTAATTTATTAACTATTTTATTTTACAGGCTTTCGTTATGCTGAAATCTCAATACGTATCATATTGATACATGCTGTACGGAATTTAAAATTTTCCACAACTTTTAAATATGAAGATATCGTTTATGTTCCACGTGTTACACTCGGTTATAAGATCCAACCGCCAGTAAGCATAGAGGCCAGAGCAAACTAAATGGCAAAGTTTGATGTTATCATCATTAGTGTATACATTAGCTATATGATTTTCTATGGACTGGAACTTTTCATTAAATTTAATGTACTGTAGGCAAATAAATGGTATGAGTTTATATCAGTTAAATGGAATGTCGATTATTTTAGGAAATGTGTGTTTCGATGGCTATAACAATACGTAAATCCAGAACCAATGAAATTATCTTAGTTAAAACTATGCCTAAATAATGCTTCTGAAGTATGCTATCTCGTGTCTAAAAACGGTCGAAAACGGACCAGCTTTACATATATAACAACTTTAATTTTGCTCGTTTCGTTAGAACAATCTGTTCGGAGATGGATGGGAAGATATATTGTGAAATGAAAAAGTTTTTCAGTACTGGATTTTGATCGTACAGTTTGTAGGGCAACTATGCTATAGTGGTCCAATATTGGCAGTTCCGACAAATGAGCAATTTCTAGGGGAGAAAAGGACGTGTGAAAAATAGGACTAGTTCGCTTATGTACTGACAGACGGGGAGACGGACGGATATGGCTAAATCGGCTCTGCTCCTCACGCTGCTCACGCTGCTCATTGATATACTTATGTATAGTTGTTTTTTTTTTTTTTTGGTTTACTGACGTTTTCTTCTTGCTGTTACAAACATCGTGACAAACTTGATAAACCCTGTTCAGGGTTTCATAATATTGTATACATTATAGTTTAATGTCGAGAATGAGTGAAATTGATCCATCAATTACTCCAGTTTAAACCACTTATGTTGGTCAAAACGCGCGAAATTATAATGGAATTATGTGCATGTGTTTTTCTAAACCTAATCTGGTTTAACGCTGATCGGTCTAGACCTTGGACCAAACTCTATGTCCCTAATATAATTTTTTCGATTTTCAGATTGAACTTTTCGTTACCTACCCAATATATTATATTAGACTTACTCCTCTTTATAATTATAGTGATATTAAAATAAATATCTCGGACACGAAGGAAAATTTACAAAAAAAGCTTTGTGAGTCTATGACTGACATCCATTATATTATGCGCTCCTTCCATTTTCACACATCATGTATCAGGAGGTGCTGGAGGGACTTGTTTGTAGCAAGTTTGGTCAATTTAACTTTAGAGCTTTGTAAGAAATGTACTTGAAATGAACTGTATCAACTTACAGTTTTGTATCTCAATTTTCAACTCAAGTGTAAATTCGTAGTATTCGTAGGTTTAAAAAAAAAAAACGGGATTCTTGTTTTTGGAAGAAAAATTGCTCAGTCACAGTAGAGAGCGCTTGGATGTTGTTCACAGTTACTCTTCGGCTTCGATTATTGCAACGTATTCGCATGTCATCGATCGCGTATTAGCAGACCGCCGAATGTGAGGGCCCGAGATAGCCGAGGCAGTGGGAATCTCAGAAGAAGGAATATACTATCTTTTCGGCCGGAATGATGATGGCCACTCTATTCTCTCGATTTGATCTTTTATGACTTCTTTCTGTTACAAACTGGATAAAGTCAATCGCCGGGCAGAAATATGAGTCGAATAAGGAAGTCATCATCACCCCACAGGCCTATGTGGAGATCTCAAAAAAGCCTGTTTTTTAGACGAATGAAAAAATACACACATCCTAATACAATATATTCAATTTACCATTTATTTGCTTACTGTACAGCTGTATATAATATCAGTATTAAGTAAATAGCTACATCTTCAAGAGAAAATACATATATATACATTTATAACTGATAATAAAAATCTTTCTCAATTAGTTTGCTCTGGCCTCTATGCTTACTTGTGGTTCGTTTTTATAAGTCATTGTAACTTTTGGTATAAGAACGATATCTTCATATTTAGAAGTTGTGGAAAATTTTAGATTTCGTACCGCATGGATCAATATGATACGTAACGTAATTTCAGCATAACGAAAGCCTGCCAAACAGATTAGTTAATAAATAACAATAAATACAAAAACTACGAAATAGTTTCCACTCTTACCTATACAGTTGCGTGGACCCTTCGAGAACAGCATGTAAGAATAAGGATGACGCTTTTCAATGTTCTCGGGCGAAAAATTCTCCGGATTGAAACGATTTGCGTCTGGACCCCAAATTTCTTTGCGCCTATGCAATTCGTAAATTGGTATAATAATTTGCGTGTTTTTAGGCAGTATTACACCTGGGCAAAGTTCGTGTGTGTCATTTACAGTTTGCCGTCCGATATAGGTTATTGGTGGCACTAAACGCAATGCTTCCGATATAAACATATCCAAATATGGAAGTTTCTTCAAATCGTCATATTCTACGGATGTAATTTCGTCCGGAAACACGGAGCGTATCTCTTGGAAAACACGCTCTTGTATTTCGGGATGCATTGCCAACATCACCAGGCAAGTATAAGCTGCACCTACAGAGGTCTCGTAAGACTGGAATTATTATGGTTAGTTTCTGGGCTTAGTCTTAAGTATATAAATTTAAAACATTAAAAAAAATTTGATATACATCTAAAATCAAAAAAAGAGGTTTTAACGAAAAATGCGTTGCTGTTGTACAATTTATGTGAAAAATAATTGTAAATGGTTAAATTTTTTATATATGTAAAGAAATTTTGCAATTTTTATATAAAATCTAATATAATAATAGCTTTACCGCAGCAATCATTGTGAAAGACTCAATTTCCACATCAGTTTCAGTAAATACTTCTTTGCGCAGAGCTTTTAGCGCTAAATTAATCAGCGAGTGTTTATTCTCTTCAAAATTGTTTATGGCCTCTGACTCAACATTTTGTGCCAGATTTTCTTTTATAAGCTGAAATAATTTTTAAGCATAGATTATTATATATATTATATATATACATGTATATATATGTTTATTATATTTGTGGTATTTTTATACTTACAGATCGTACTAACTCTCGTAAGTATTTAAGAGTTCTTTTATAATGTGGAGTACGGGAAAGAAAGCCTAGGCCAAGCGAACTGAGTACGATGGTTTTGGCCATATGATCAAGAAAACTGCAGAGCAATTTAATGTGTATTTTCTTGTTTTTTTTTATTATTTAACTAGCAGGTTGATAGAACGGTACTTACCCATTAAATGCCTGCAGAATTACCTTGTGCTTCTCACTGCCTTCTTCTACCTTTATACCCATAATGGTAACTGAATTTTAAAAAAAATGGAAAGTAAGTGTTCAGAAAGTGACTGTATCAAAAGTGCATTTACACGAATTAAAAAATTAGTGTCTGTGAACATTTATGTAGTGCTCTCTATAAGCACAAGTGGTGTTTACATCGACTTAAAAAAGTTGTTTTGACTATGTTCTTATTTATTTGACGTATTTTAATGACAAACACTAAATTAAATGAGTTTAAGGATTTGTTTCTACATTTGTCGAATATTCTCAGTGTCGTGCTAAAGAAACTCTGAATTTTCATTTATCTTTTGATTGTTTTTTATTGCTGATAATAGAGCTAGATCATTTCATCCGTACATATGTATGTATATTGGTTGTAATCCAAGTTTATGGCGAGGAAAATGAAATTTTTTCAATGGTAAATTGATTTGAAGTAAATTATGTATTGATTTCACAAAGAGCTACAAATTATAAAAAAAAACACTTGGCGACTATGCAACCGAGAGAAGAAGAGAGACATGTATACGACCTTTAAAATTGTGGTTTTTAACATGTAAAATATTTACTTTAATATTCTAATCTGTATATACTTACAAAGACTCAGTTGTAAACCACATTCTTTGATACTTGTAAAAATATCCTGTTCACCTTGTCCAGCCAATCTTGTTAGTTTATTCATCAAATTTTTTGCATTCTCATTGAAGTAAGGAAACAAACCAGTAATATTATTATGTGCAAGAAAAGGGCTTATAGCCTTGCGATTGGTTTTCCATTTCTTTGCTGTTCGTGAGAGAAATAAAAAAAAAAAACGTAAGGAAAATATATACCTATATGCTAGACGTTATGCGCCATCACACCTGGACTCACGATGATACCACTTATTGCACCGTCGTCAAAGTGTGTATACAGGTCTCTGGCTTTGTTGAGCAACTCTGGTGAAGTTGTCACATGTTTGATAACCTCAGGATCGACGGTAAGGATATACGGCGTTGTTGCCAACCATACGCAACCCGTTAATGTCTTCATAGTATCAAACCCAGCACTAACTTTATGGAACAAATCTGTAATTGTATGTTAATTAAATCACTATTAAGTTCCGCAACTGCTTTGTGGCAACAACAACTTGCCGCAACACTTACTCTCCACATCAATCACATGATAGACTTGTCCAATAAAAGGAATACCACCAATGGTAGGCAACTTTGAAGTTACATTGCGATAGTATTTTTGCTTTTGCTGCAAGCGCCAACTAGCATAAAGTAGGAGAATAATTGCCGTTATAATCAGCGTTTCTATTCCAATTAAAGCACTCATTCTGGCACTGAGAAGCTAATATAAAAACACCACGATTCAGCAGGAAATATTTAATGAGAAGAACGGAATCCAAAGCGGGAAAGCTTTTATATAGATTTCATATTTACTTTGTTGGCTAAGAATAACATTTGGTTTTTATTGTTAAGCGGTAAAATCGGATGTGAAAACAATTAACTACAAAAAAAAGCAATCGGATGATATTATTGTGGCTATTTATAAGTTTTATGATTTATTAAGATAATATATACAGGTTGGTGAAAAAGTTTCTGCTCTCACCAAAAGATGGCACTACTGGCTCCAATTTTTTTTGTCAAGTTGGTACATCTGTGAGAACACATGCAAAGTTACAAGTCATTCTGTCAATTAGTTCTTTGTTTACAAGCCATTTGAAGTATGAGTATTTCTTTAATATGGAAAAAATTGAATATCGCGCAGTGATAAGATTCTTTGTTTTGAAAGGTTTACAAGCAAAGAAAATTTATGAACAATTGTTAGAAGTCTATAAGAAGTTATTATCCTCAAAATGCAGCATTGAATTTCGGGCTGGTGAATTTAAACGTGGTCGTACTTGGCGTGAAGACGATCCACGCGAAGGACGACCAAAAACCGCAACCACACCAGAAATCATTGAGCAACTTCATAATATTGTTAGTGAAAATCCCAGTTTGACTAAGTGTGAAATTACTAATGCCATAGGCATCTCAGACGAACGAGTACTTCATATTTTGCATGGAGAATTACAAATGTGTTTGGAAAGTTATTGCCACACAAGTTAACAATTCAATAAAAACTGGATCGAAATCAAATTTCTCAGCATAATTTGGAGCGTTTTAAGCAGAATAAAACTGATTTCTTGCGTAGTTATATTTATAAACATGGATGAGACTTGGATATACCACCATGATCCTAAATTGAAACAGGTACATTTACAGTGGACTGAGGCTGGTTGATCAGCTCCAAAGCAGGTGAAGTCACAACGGTCAGCAAAGAAGATTATGACATCAGTTTTTTGGGATACAAAAGGAATTTTGTTGATTGATTATCTGCAGGAAGGTAAAACAATCAACTCTGAATATTAATGTAGCCTTTGGATCGGCTGGAAGAAAAAAATTTGTGAAAAAAGATCTGGTTTGTAGCACAAAAAATCATTTTTTATAAACACAATGCACATGCTCACAACGGTGTTTTAAAAATGACAAAATTCAACGAATTAAAATACGAATTGCTTGAGCAGCTCCCGCTTTCACACGATTTGGCTCCCAGCGACTACTACAACTTCAGAAACCTGAAACAATTCCTTCGTGGAAAGCGTTTTTCGCCGAATGAAGAAGCTCATACTGCCGTAGACGGGTATTTTGCAGAGCTTTCGGAAAGTCATTGTAGCGATGGCATAAAATTATTGGAAGAATATTGAAATGTGTGTATTGAAGTTAAGGGAGATTATGTTGAATAAAAAAATATATTTCGTATCAAAAACAGTATTTTTTCATTTCGAGCGCTAAAACTTTTAAACCAACCTGTACATATACCAATAAATATACAAACTGAAATTTAAGCAGAAACCAGTAGGGAAGCGCTTAGTTCGGTTGCAACTGTCAGGTCAAGACAGGTAGAAAGGCAAAAAATATTATGTAGGGTATATTGGGGGCAACATAGATTATTAACTTTTGACATTACACAGTTATACTCGAGAACATATTTTCAAGCAATTTTATAAATATATAACTCACACACTGACAGAAATATTCGACAACCTGAAGTGTAAAAATCTTATGCTAGGATATGGGAGATAGAAGTAGTCTAACCTGACTTTATCCATTTTTGATATTAGTATATATTATTAATAGAAGAAGAGTTTCCCTGAGTTACATTACGGTGCCTCAAATAACATTATGAATATATAAGGAGCAAAGTCACTGGATGATTGAAAATCTTGATATTAGTTATATGGGGGTTAAGGCAAGTTTTCACTCGACTTTATTCATTTTATCCATTTTAGGCGCACGGATACACAATTACTACAACGCTATCTCAATTTCATTAAAATAACTCACATATTTGCTGATATATGCGATATAAAGTCCAACGAAAGTTCAAAAATTTTTACATTTGCTATATCTTGGATGCATATTTTACTGTCCCTGACGCTTTTATTTATTAAGTTATCGCATATTTAGTAGTTATGAATATACCCGTTATATGGGATCGAACGGGATTTTAATCCAATTTCACCTGTTTTTCACTTTCAAAAACGGTTTGGTTGATTTGGCTGAAGTGGTTTAGGAGATATGTACATTAAACCTTTTAGGGGGCAGAGCCACACCAACTTTTTCAAATTGTTTCAAACCGCACATGCCCCTCCCTAATGCGATCCGTTGTAACAAATAACAGTGTGGTATATTATTGTGAAGCTTAGTTATAGCATTTAATACATTTTCGATTGTGTTTTTTGGAACGCCAAAAAAAAAACGTATACCAAGTTTCATGAAGATATCTCCATTTTTACTTAAGTTATCGCTTGCATGAACGGTCGGCCGTCCAGTCGCTCGGAACTCAACTCGTCTCGTCATTATGATTATTTACATTTATATAACTAGGTATCTATCTCGATTAATGTTGGCTGTTAAAAACAACCGTTAGGTGAACAAAACTGGAAACTACTTTGTAGCAACATATTGGCGAGAATATAAAAAGTGTAATATGCAAAAGTTTTTGCAAGTGGAGGGCCATGCTTATTAAAATTTTTATGGTCCCACATTTTAAATATTTTAACGAGTAAAATTGTGTCATGGCCCATGCATATGTATATACTTTGAGCATTTAAAATACATAAACTTATATCTATTTTAGTTTTTTTCCAGCAATCAACAAGCAGAAATAAAAAAATGATATTTAAATATACACTAGACGGCATACACTAGACGGCTAAAGTAAAATTAAATAAATTATAATAATTTGTGTTTATGATTTTTAGTATAAAGTAAATATACTTAAAATATGCCAAATTTTAACCCAGAAATCAATGCGAAACTTTCTATTAAATACTCGCTGTCGCAGAGCCTTTAGTGCGTTATTAAACGTCCAGCGTATGTTCCCTATGAAATTAAACATTGGGGAGTGTGTACTTCAATTAAGCTTTAACACAGATGAATATATGCTTTAATTATTATTATACCCTGAACAGGGTATATTAACTTTGACAAGATGTTTTTAACACCCAAAAGGAAACGTCGGAGACTACAAAATATATATCTAAGTGATTAGCATGATGAGTTGAGTCTGTCTGTCTGTATATACACTATACAATTAGTCCAACAGTTTTTGAGATATTCTCCACAAGAAGCTGCTTATTTGTCGGAACGGTCGATAACGGACCACTATAGCATATAGCTGCCATACAAACTGAACGATCGTTATCAAGTGCTTATATGGACATTTTTTTCATTTGACAAAATATCTCCACGAAATTTAGTATAGATTATTTTCTTAGTCAATTTTATAATACCTCGAACAATTTTCAAGATCGGACTGCTATATCATATAGCTGTTATACAAACTGAACAGTCAAAATCAAGTTCTTGTAGGCAAACTTCGTTATTTGTGTAGGGTATTACAGCAACCGAAGTTAACGTTTTTTTTTGTTTATTGTTAATTAGTTTATCATTTTACTTACTTCCTTATTAGAACTTATTGGCATAAATATCTAGTTTGCATATGAACTAATTTGCTTACACTGGTAGGCACAAATATACAATGGATTTATATAAAAATTCGAATTTGTAATCGTTTATTTAAGTTTAATCGTGCTACAATTTAACTAATCTTGTTTTTATAGTCTCGCAAAAAATTGCACAAAATATATCTGTTTTGTTCGCCTAACGTTTATGGTGTTACAACACCTAAACTAATCCAGATAGATAAAGAGTTATACATATATACAAGTTACAAATTGCGTTGATGTCTGTTTATACAAATCTGTGGCTTTGTTGTAGGTGAAGTGGTGACATGCTTGATAACTTGAACTTTCTCCATTTAGTTTAATTTTAGAGTTCAATTTATAACATTGTAAAGAAATAAAATTTTGTTTCCTAGTAGAAGTTTTTGTTTTAGCAATCAGCGAGTGTTTTTTTCTGATTTGTTACTTGTTGGGCTGTTCAACTAAAGTCAATAATAAATACAACTAATATCAATAATAAATAAAATCGTTTTAACCAAAATAAATTTAGCCATCAATTGTTGCATGTCCAATTTGCAGAACCATATGGATTTTCACTCAATCAACCAGTTCTCTACCACCACGAATTTCTAATACTGCTAAAGGAAGATGGATGTGGTAGAGGCATGTATGGCTAAATAATTTATTGCTGCCATACCATACAAGTGAAAAGCGGTAAGGAAGTAGAGAGAAAACAAAAATAGTTACAAGACAAGTAAACAAATCTGTGGCACAGCGGGTGTTATGTTAACCCGGTCAAAACAAATGAACTGCTTGAAAGGCCTGAGTGGCCTGTTCTACACGCTGTGGCCTCAGCTAAATTTTGCACGCACTTTAACTTTTCTAAACACTTGCCGCACTCGATGGATATATCGAGGAATAATCTTTACATAACAAATTGGGTACCGGCATGCGGCTGGCGGCTGGCTCAAATGTGACCGTACTGCATGTGGCAAATGCTGCCGGTAGGAAAAAAAAATATTGCTGATTTAAATGCAAATCGTTGAGTACAAACACTCAATTGCATAACATGCTTATGAGATATGCGGTTGTGAGTGTGCTGCAGTGTTAACGCTGTAAATATTACGAAAATTGGTTTATATGGATCAGTTGGTACTAAAAAATTTGACTAAATGTGATTCAAGAAGCGGAATCCAAGAGCAGGTTCACTTACTCAAATTCGACATAACATCGTAGCACTCCATGCAGTAAGTTTCAGCCTATGAAAATTTCTCTCATATCATTATTTCAAAGACTACCTGAGGAAGTAATTACATTCGTTAAAGCACGAGCAATGATCGTATGGCAATGAACGGTACTTGAATTGAACCACAGCTGCAGTTTGCTCCACAGAGTGGTATTTTGAGGAGTACTCCGATAGCATACATATTAACCACATGGTCAAATAATTTTGCAACGATATTGCAGAAATGTATGTGCGTATGTTTGAGTGTGTGATAGTATACATATATAGGTATGCTCATACGCAAAATAAAAATTCATATAAGGTCAAATTAACTGATAATTAAACCATACATTTTTTTCATAAAACTACTTAATATAATTATGATTATGTTAATGATATACAAGTAGTGCTATAAGACTGAGGAAATCAGTATAAACTTTTAGTAAAATTTTTTTAAACGAACCACTTTTAGAACGCATTGTAAAGCGTTGAAATTAACACACACCTACTGTAAGTGTTTATTTCCGGTCATAAACCCATAACGATCATAAAAAGTACGCGCAGAAACATACATATTCCTTTATTTCTCCATTTCCTTGCACATAACTCAATTTTGATAAAATAAAAAAACATATTAGCCGCTAACAATGCGGTCTGTGCGAGATCGGACATTGATATGGCACCCAACCATCATCATAGCTGACGCATAAAACAAGATAAATAAATGGCGAAGGCATGAAGCAAACGACGGTCGAGCACTCAATGGAACTGTTGGAGCTGTCAGTGATCATGTTGGCCTGATTGATTTATTTTGTGCTGTTCACTCAATCCAAAAAAGAGTAGAATATTAAAAAAAGTTAAATATTCAAGTTTGTGGTAAAGTATATACATATACAATATATCGTATATATAATAAAAATTTTATTTGAATATATGTTTTCTTAATAAGCTCAAGTTCGTAAAGACACCCTTTAAGCAAAAGCTTCAAACTGATTACAACTATTTTCAATGTCAGTATAAAGCAATCGGAAATAACTGAATACTTTGTTATACATTCTTTAATGTAATGTTGATAAGCTCCAATTTTTTATTTTTGACCAGGACCAGTTGTTTGCTTGCGTTAATGCTTTGAAAAGCGGGCCTTAAAATATTATTCCACACAAGTATTAGTGACATATTTTTTCCTATTACCAAAAATAAAGTAAACCTTAACGACGACCCCCGTTTTACAAAATATGATAAATAAAAACCACTGAAAGAGCTAAAGGCTAACTCAAAAATCGAGTTTGAGAAGTTTTTTGACGATTGGAAGAAACGCTGGCTTAAGTGCATAATATCGAATGGGAACTAATTTGAAGGCGACAACATTTACGTAGACAAATGTATAATTACTTTTGTTTTTAAAAAAATGAAAATACCCGTTATTTTTAGAACACACCTCGTATAAATTTTAGAAAAATTGTAAATAATTACAAAATTCATCAAATTCATTATTTTTGAGAAATTGTGATTTGTTAGCAGTTTTGGTGTAATCGTTTGCTTTTACGAAAGACGATTAAAAAAATGAAATAAATTATGGCAGAAAATATTACATACAAGTATATGTAGTTATGTATGTGGTGACATACTGTTACGTAGGAATTGCGCATATTTAACACCTAATCCCAGCACAATAGTTGACACATCAACAATTCACACCATTAATTTCTCCATTCAACGCTTGCCACACAGGTGGGCCACCCAATATGCAACATGCCTTCATTCGCATATATGGATATATGTAAATGTATGCGTGTAATCTACTAATACCACATATCAATTTCTTAATACTAATACCTCGCAACCACTCATATACAGCTATATCGATTCTTTATCAATCCGCTGGTAATTTATATTGATTTATATAAGAAACTGCCACTGCACCGCAACAGCTGGAGTGCATTTAGTTACACACACTTATGTAAAGAGCTTTGGAAAAATCATTTTATGAGTTTGCTCAAATGCGTCGCAACACACATACACACAAACACATTCATACACACACAAAATTTACTAGCGACAAAGCGGCATTCTTGTGCTAATCAGCAGCAAAGTTTATGTGACAGTTTTAATGTCGAAAAAGTGGAAACATGCGCCACACACAACGTGTTGCAGTCACAACGACCAACGGCATAGTGATGAAGATAACAACCAATGACACCTCGATGCTTCATAAATATCACACTTTCATTATGTTGCATATTGATTATTTAATTTCATGTCTTTATAGCGGTATTCCATCGCCTTGCTATTGTTATCTCAGATTAAATGGCTCGCGGACCACCAACATCTCAACGTTGCAGCGTTGTATTGGCTGCACGCAGGCTTGTTATTAACTCTTTGGTGCGCACTGTACAACGCACATGCGTGTGGTCAACGTTCGCTATTGTGTTGTTGGATTGTTAATTGAAATGTATCTAGTTTAGTGTGTCGTTGCTGTGTGGTGTTGTGACACACCTTTGTCTTCGTGCGTGTTCTCTGCCGCTGCTGCTCGTCCATCTGTCGCGTTTTTTTTTATTAACTTTGTTTATATTTTATGAAATAAAATGACAGTAAATCAGTTTTTTATGCGACCCTTTGTTTTGTATAATTTATCATGTCTTTCTATTAGTGTGCGCTCAGGGTTTTCAATGATCTCACAAGATTTTATTAAATGATATTGATTTATCATTTTAACACTAAATTCCGGTAGTTGTATTAGTTTATAGCGAAATAATGTGCTTGATGTTTTTGTGTGTATTTATGTGTGCCCATAAAAATTTATTTTATTTTAGCTTTGATCATTGTAAGGTATTTATGTATATAAAGCCGTTATGTAGGAGGGCTTCAGAAGAGATTTGGTTAAAAATATTTTTTTTTATATTTTTTAACTTAAAAAATTTTATTGTACTTTTGCAACATGAATTTTTTATATTTTTATACTCTCGCAACCTGTTGCTACAGAGTATAATAGTTTTGTTCACCTAACGGTTGTTTGTATCACCTAAAACTAATCGAGTTAGATATAGGGTTATGTATATATAAATGATCAGGATGAAGAGACGAGTTGAAATCCGGGTGACTGTCTGTCCGTCCGTCCGTCCGTCCGTCCGTGCAAGCTCTAACTTGAGTAAAAATTGAGATATCTTTATGAAACTTGGTAGACATGTTTCTTGGTACCGTGAGACGGTTGGTATTGCAGATGGGCGTAATCGGACCACTGCCACGCCCACAAAACGCCGTTAATCAAAAACAAATAACTTGCCATAACTAAGCTCCGCAATAAGATACAAGACTGTTATTTGGTACACAGGATCACATTAGGAAGGGGCATCTGCAGTTAAAACTTTTTTTTAAAAAGTGGGCGTGGTCCCGCCTCTAATAGGTTTAATGTGCAAATCTCCTAAACCGCTAATGCTATAATAACAAAATTCACTAGAACCAAATGTTTTTAGCACTTCTATTGACGGTGTGAAAATAGTTGAAATCGGGTGGCAACTCCGCCCACTCCTCATATAACGGTACTGTTAAAAACTACTAAAAGCGCGTTAAATCAAGCACTAAACACGCCAGAGACATTAAATTTTATTTCTGAGATGGTATAAATTGGGTTTATAGGAACCGCGTTCAAAATTAGTCAGTGGGCGTGGCACAGCCCACTTTTAGGTGAAAACCCATATCTTGAGATCTGCTCAACCAAATGCATAACGTTCTTTTCATGTTTCTATGTCATAGTGCGAAAATGGGCGAAATCGGACTACAACCACGCTTACTTCCCATGTAACACCATTTTCAATTCCATCTGATTCTTTCACTTTCCACTATGCAAATCAGGTAACAATGATTATATCGGGGTAAAACTTTGCGTGAATAATGCAATTAAAGTATGCCACCTTGCGGCCAAAAATTGTTTAAATCGAACCAAAACTGTTCAAACCCCTAAGTACTAAATATGTGGACCCCAGTGCCTATAGTTGACCTTCTACCGAAAATATTAGTCAATCCACAAAGAAATCTCAAACGAGTATACCATTTGACTTTGCGAGAGTATAAAATGTTCGGTTACATCCGAACTTAGCCCTTCCTTACTTGTTTATGTAAGAAATAGGCACGAGGTTTAGACCGTGTCAGTTGAGAGGCGACAGAAGAAACTTCTTCCAATAGACAAAATAACTCGTATCACAAAAATGGTGGGCTTTACAATGACAAAATGTAGCTGTAACTAAGAGCTTTAGAATAATTATTTTAGTTCACAAATGGTTGTTGTAATAGAGTCTTAATAATTTTGAGAAATATTGCCGAATTGGGTACTTGTTTTTGGCCCGGTTTCAGTAAGACACATGCACACCGCGAAACTCATAAGGTCCTTGCGTAAGTAAGGGATTAACGATCACACCTATGAGTTTCGTTTAGCTGCACCATTTTTTCCCATAAGAAACTCACAGAAACTTTTATCTGAAATCTCTGGTAGCGCTGTTGTGTAATTAACCGGTGACTTAACCGTTAGGTCAATTGCAGAGTAGATACAACAGTCATGAGACTGCACTTTATTACACTATTTTACTATTTATTCTTCATTACTTTCTTATAAAACCAGCTAATATTTGCAAGTATTAATCTGAATCAAAGTTTTTAATCAAATTAGCATAACATATATAAATTTACTCCACATTTCTAATCGTATGACTTCAAGATATCCGCGATTATCTGGTGCACATATTTACTTTTCTTGGAAATTAATTTAATTGATCAATTATCCGAAGCAGCAATTTAACAGCTAAAAGTTGTAACATTAAAATTAACACGACTAAAACAAGATCTGCCGTGTGCATGCTGTTGGCCACAGATGGACCATTAAGTTAAGCTCATTCAGTTTACAAGCGCCGTACACACCTTCTCAACCTTGCGCCAATGTATTACAGTTGCCTTCTTTTTTTTTGCCTTCCATATTTTCGATCACATTTTATGTCCACACATCGAGCGTGAAGAAAGGTGCTGAAAGAGTGTGAAAATATTGGTGTGTTGCAGCCTACCATGGGGCGAGCAATGTGGATTAAATCTAAGAAAATGAATTATAATACTATGACGTTATGCTACACACAAACATAAGACTATATTGTAGGCTCAGATTTGTGGGCATAGCCGAGGAGTTTGTAATTTAATTGAAAGCTAAAGCAGGACTCTTTATAAAGAAAGCGCTGGAGTGTATGTCGGAGTTTGGCTAATAGATTATATATGTATATTCATAAAGTTCGATTAGCTTTAAATCGTAGTATCTTGGTGAGATTATTTTGTTAGATTAAAACTTATGCTTTGCATTGCGCTCTCATAAGACATGTTGTATCAGCTGATTCGGTTTACGGTTTTACGTCGGTGACTGTTTTCAGCATAAGGGTATTCATCGTCTGAGCTTGTGAGCCTTCGCTTAGAGAGTCTTCGAGAAAGTTTACGTACAATTTTAAAGCAAAACTTGGCTCATAGCATGTTTAAGGAGCTACATTATCGGGCTGTTCATAAAATTGTTCAGTGAATCTAATTCATCACAGAAACCTTTTGCTTGAAAATGATTCCAGTATGAAAGATTTTATAAGTTTCAATCTTCACTGCATTTTGAGTGAATTTTTTTTTGGCCGTAATCAGTAGATCTTATGGCATATAGCAAACATATTCTGAGTTCAAGAGTTTCTTGAGCAAACATTTAGTAATGGAACCCAACAATGTTGTAAAGCGGAAAAAGAAATCCAACATATCCCAAAAGCCTCATTACGTTTTATCTGTCGAAAAAAGGGAGTTCACTACATATAGTTTGGTACCCAGAGAAAAACGGAATAATGCAATTAGTATCCGCGAACAGATCATATCACTAAGTAGCATATATAATATTTAATTAATTTTAGACACATGAAACACAAGTTTTCACCGTTTAGACACTTCTAACTAGAATTGAACTTCGAAATCTCAAAACTTATATAAAGTTACAGGAAAGTTTGTGCATATCTTATTAACGTTGTATATAAGTTTGCTATGCTATCTCTATTTTATTTAACCCTGCCAGTTCCTTGTTCGATTTGCCACACTTCAAATACTAAGCGAACAGCTGAAGTGTGATAACATTATAATAAAAGAGAGAACATTTTACAAATAATCCTGATAACATTGATTTCGACGAGAATAATGAGAAACTCTGTTATTGTCGAAACCGTAAATACGCCAACTAATTAGATATAAACAAGCTTTAATATTAAGTAATTTAGTAACATAAAGTTCAACGAACGATTACTCTCAGACTGGACTTTTGGTGAACCAAAATCAATGTCACATAACGGCATGTGGAAGCAAAATAAATATGAATGGTTGGTTGTGTGGAAAACAGGGGAGAAACAATGTAATAAATACGGGTTAATTTAATCAAATCATTAGAGACGGGACAGTGATCGTATTAGCAACGACGTTAGATGATACAGGCGAAGGCGAGAACAAGTGAGAATTGGGCGAGAAAGTACACGAGTTCTATGATTTGTAGCTGCTGCAATCAGCGGCGGGCATATGGGGGTACAAAGAAATTGCTGCTGCAACTAAGCTAACCGCAACTGGTTGACTTGCGTCTAAAGTGAACGAAATGATAAGCATGCGGCGGATGCATAAACAGATGCGCCAGCGCACGTGCTGCCACAGATCAAATCAAGTGAATCTTCTATAGAGTGAGTCTACATATACATATGTATGTATGTATACATATGTGTTGATGCATACAATTGCATGGTGGAAAACTGTAATTTCCTGATTATCACTTTAGGGATAATTTAGCCACTGGCGACAGCCACAAATTACAAACAATTCACGGCAATTGCATGTTGTTGTTGTCATTCACATCGCTATGCAGCTGCATTGTTGTTGGCTGCCGTTGTTGCATGTGTTTGTGTGGCGCGTGCTGACAACGAATTTACATGCAACGTTACGGGCTGTGGCAATGGCTTGTGAAGGCAATGCATTTTTTAAATTACAACAACAACACGAACAATAAAAAACAATAAATAAATAAATAATAAAAGCAGAACGCGTTTAACACTTTTCAAATGGACAATTTTTAATTTTTTATTCGCAGACATCTCTTCTGGCGCATCTGCAACACGAGCGGATCTTGCGCTCCGTCACTGATTGCAAGCGACGATTGCGTACGAAATGCCTGCAGGATGTAACGCTGCATGACTAGCTCATTTTACTGTATACAACACACATACATACATACATACATATATATATATATATATACACATACACACATGTGGAATTCATAGTCTTCTTATAAGCGCCGATTTTCCGCATTCCTTTGGCATATTCATGGCGCGAAAATATTTTAGAATTATGATTAGTGTCGGCGGCTTGGAAAAGCAGCAGTTCAGCTGGTAATTGTAGCAACTATACATTAATTCCCGCTTGCCAGCCAGTTCAATGCAAAGTTTATAAATACATATGTATCTGCTAGTGTTCACATATGTTTGTGTGCTTATTTATATTTATATCGCAGATCCAGTAGTCGTGGGTCAAAATTATTGGCAAAACGAATTTTACAAAGAAAAAAGTCGCTAAAAAACGCTCCCAAGAATCGTCTTACTTATATTGGTTGAATACATGATAATCGCTCGACGAACGCGTGCTTAAATTCTAGTCGTAGAAAGTTTTACAATTAAGGAAAAATGGATTTCTGTCCCATCAAATTGATTCGCTTTTTATATATTATAATTATATGTATACAATGGGCAATACTTAAGGTTAAGCGTTGACCTATCTATTCTCTTTCACTTAAAGCCGTTTAACATATGCAGTTGAGCAGGTTTTATGAGAAGTTATTTCAAAACTCTGCTGTGAGATCGTTTCTCTCTCCGTGTATATTTCTAACATGTAAGTAGATTAATTTATGCCGTTGTGCAGCTTTTTTGATGTTCGAGAGAAAGGATTCTGCGGAAGTTGTATATGACTACACTCACTTACTCGCCTTTATCAAAATTCTATTGTAGAAGATTATATGATGAATATCTCAATTATTATAATAATTATTCACAACTCAGCGATTATAACCTCGATTTCTGAAAGTTCTTAATGTAATACTTTTTAGTAATAATATACCATTAAAAGAGTAGTCGAAAAGGAAGTCTCCTTAGGTGGCTTAAAGTTTGCTGAGTTTGCTATTAGTCTGCTAATATTTCAAAACAACCATATTCGTTAATAGGAAAAGTAGTCTCCGTTTGAGCCCCAGTTGAAGTTTCTTATTTCTACTCGAGTTTAAAAATAACAGTATTTGTTGTCTGCTATTAAATATATGACAATTTCGTCATCGATGATAACAAGTTAAGAGACTCACAGTACAAATTAATTAGCAAATCATTTTAATATTACTTACTAATAATTATATCGAGTGCATTTATTGCAAGGTGTTAGATATTTGTAGACTTATGGCGCTAACTGGTTAAAATAAATTATAACTGTAACTCATTGGCATTTGAAAAGTATCCACTTTAAGTAGTGCGACTCATAAAAGTAGTGCTTTTATTCTATAAACAAGTTTTTCTATAACAATTCCTTCATTCAAGCATACGCTCTTTGGTACACTCTTACAGAGAAGAGTCCTTATCAAAAGATCGCGCTCAGCGTATTGCGCTCTTAATTCGAAGTACGAAATATCAAAGCATTTTTCTAGTTACAAAGTGAAAACTCACCACTGGGGTTTGGTACAAGAAACATACTTACACA